>NW_015647461.1:1346641-1361493 GCF_001515625.1 Sinocyclocheilus rhinocerous
ATAGTTAAATGTTATGTAAAATGTTATAGGTTTAAATAGTATTTCATGCATGTATTTCAACTGTAGGGCTAATACAATATGTCCCCTATGAACAGCATATGTGAATATTATGTAGACCTATTGTTTAAATCGAATTTATGCTTTAAAAGTAGAGTAATCATAGCAGTTTTCATCCATAGTATGTCCATTTAAACGTCTGCGTTTAGCTTCAAATGGCGTCTTTGACGACAGTATTCTATAAAAATTATTTGCATTCCGATCTTGACATCAAAAGGCACAAAAATATTTTTTTCTTTTATTCCATGGATTTTACCCATTTACCTCCACTTGTTCCCAGTGTTTTTCTGCAACCACTATGCGCGCGCAGCTGCAAGTGACGTAACTGTGACATCTACTCTGAATTGGTCTATAGTGCTTCCTCCAGTGAAAAAGTCCATGGCCTGTTGTCCTCTCACATCAAAACCCACTAACATATTTGTTTAGAACTCTTTTGGACTGTTTTTGCTTATAAACAATGCTTTATCTGTGCATATTTCTCTCCTGATTCAGACGAGATAACTTTTGTACTGGAGAAAACAATATTATGGATAGAGTAAGCAACGGTTTGAAGTTAAAAACGTCTTAATGATGGATTTGTTTATTGCAAATCTAAATATTCCTTTAATCCCCATTCAGAACAGAAATGGTAAAAGCAATATAAACAAGACCCTTCAAAATGAAGAAGGCCTTGAGTCGGACACCTCCATCTGTGACACCAAATGAGACAAAGCTCTGTGCTGTGCCCTCTCCTGCTTGAGATAAAGTGCTACTGTAATAACCCGGTGATCCAATTAAAATTGCATTTCATAAGCACAGAGGCCTTTGGGAGATTACATTCATTTTGGATAGAACAGCCAGCCATAATCTCATACCATGTTCCTCTGAGCAACCGGGGTGAAAACTCCAATCTATGTGTGTTAATCAGCAATGACACTCAAAGCTGTGTTTTGGTACCATGTATTCATATCACTTTTGAATAGAGTGCTTTTATAATGTCTGCCTCTCTGATATTATCTAACGTAATTTAAGATGTCATTTTAAAATGGTGTATCATCTGTGGTTGGACCACACAGTTGCTGCAGTTCACATCCTGTTCGTCCTAAATAGAATGCAAGATAGAACTAGTAGAGCAGAAATAGAGTAGAACTACAATAAAACTCTTCCACATCAGTTAAGTTAGGGTGCAAAACTTTAAATGTCTTTTTTGACTGTCATTTGACAGCTTTAGCTGTGACAAGGAATGTAACGTCAAAGCTGCCACACAAGTTTCTTAAATATACTGTATTACCCAGAGGTGAATGAATTTCGCCAAATGCTGATACAGTTTACATGCAAACAAAGTCACAAAGTAAAATGTAATTTAGTCCTGTGATGCCCAAGATGCATTTCTAATATTATCCAATATTACTCTTAATAATTTAATATATTATTCCAATAATATCCTCAGAGTTGAAAATGTTTATGCTGCTTAATATTTTTATACCATGATCAATTTTTTTTTCAGGATTATTTGATGAATAGAAAGTTTAAAAGAAAAGCATTTGTTTGAAATGGATTTTTTTTTTTTAATAATGTATATGTCTTGACTGTTACTTTTGAACAATTTAATGCATCCTTGCTGTTAGATTTAAATTAGTTTAAATCCTAAACTGAAATGCGTTTAAATGAATTAACCTCAGGTTCATGTGATCATAAATGGTCAAATTACTTCCTTTTGACCTTTAGACATACGCGGAGGGTGAACCAACTCCAGGGTAAGGCTAAAAGCAGCCAAATGTATTAAACATCATAAACCCGTCTTTTTAGGCAAGAACCAGACATGGCTAAAAAAAAATGTTTAATGGGACTGAATTTGTATTTAACGTGATTACAAATTAATAAAAACATTAGAAATTGATCATTATATAACGTTTCCTTTCCACGGTTATTCAAACGGCGAATAAATTATAACCTATATAGAAAGTGACATTATCACTAACATTTATCTATAACACACTAACATTGATCTATCGCGAGTTTAAGCACTCAAAAAAACAAAACTTACGTTATAATCACTGAAGCTGTATACACTGTTAAATGAATCTCTTACTTACATTGTACGTACATCTGCGCTTTGTTGTTTATGATGAGAGAATTCGCAAGAGTCCGGAATTCAGTCAGCGAACGCGCGCGCACTCAACAAAACTGATGAGTTTGAACGATGACTCTCTGAACGCTTCTGATTGGCCATTGCATTGTGTGTGATTGGTTAAAATGCGCAACACTGTAAAAACGCCTACCGAAACACATTCTGAGCTTGAGGGGCAGGATGTTCAGACGCATGCTAGAGGCGGTTTAGCGAATCACAACACACTGAGCCAGCTGACCAATCTCAGCCCATCGCGTATTTCTGAGGGAGGGGCTTCATAAAAACAGGAAATAATCGAGGCGTTTTTTAGAGAAGGGACAGAGAGGTGTGGAATTAAGGTAAATTGTGAAAAATGCATTTTTTAAAAAACGAAGCATGAACACATGTTAGACTGCACCCCATAAACACAATCAAGCCTAGAAAAAACCCAGTCAACCACCCCTTTAAGTTATTTTTAGTGGATGTATGATGTCATAGCAGAATATATATCATTTGTTGTATCATTTGGTAATCAATTAAATAATAAACAATTATTGTGTATATATTTGCAGTACAGGTGCATCTCAATAAATTAGAATGTCGTGGAAAAGTTCATTTATTTCAGCCCAGCCTTACACACACTCCGCCTATGCCTTTAGAGGTCCAAAAATGCAGACTGGAATTTGCCTATAGTGGTGTGTTCCACAAAACTTACCCATAAGTAATATCGAAGTACTTTTTTTAGTAAATTTTTTTTATAGTGTCAGCATGTGAATTGGGACAAAGCCGTCATCTTATTTGGCAGAAGGGTTGGGAGGGGGTGAGTATACTTTTACCTAAATCTGATTAGATCAGATCAGATTAGAACTGACATTTCTGATGGATGTAGCAGATAAATCATTAGCAATGTGCACTGCTTTTGTTTTAATGGACAACAAGAGAAATGTTTTTACTGACTGTCATAAAGACAACCTAGTAAAAGGCTTTTATTTGGCATTGTTACATTTCCATTTTTATTCTTTGATGCACCCATGTAGCCAGTGTGAGGTAATAAACAATATCCAGATGTCAGCCACGCCGTGTTTTTTCTTACGCTTATAAAACAGGGAATGCGACTTCCATCATAAACTGAGCAAATGATTTATTTTGGTTTTATGAAATATGTTAAGATGGTCTCCATGCAGACACACAAGATGACACAAGTATTCACCCATAAATTAAAACCAGCACTAATCAGGAAGCATCTGCCTCTCATTATGATGGCAGACAGCTAATTAGTGTCCATCAAAAGCAGCGGTTTTTTAGATGCTTCCCCGTTGTATGTGTGTGCAGGTGTCTGGAGCTCCACCCCAACAACCTCCAGGCCCTCATGGCCCTGGCAGTGAGCCTGACCAACACGGGCATGAGGCAGGAAGCATGTGAGGCGCTGCTGAGCTGGATAAGGCACAACCCCAAATACAAGCAACTTCTGAAGAGCCGCACACACCTGCAGGCCTCACCTGGTTCACGGAGACCCTCCTACCCTTCTGCAATGGGCTGGTATGGTTACAAATACATCCTGTGCCATGTAAGAAATATACAGCAGCCCCAAAAGAAACAAAATATTATCAAACGAGTAGTTTGAAAACAAATTATGCTAACCAATTTAGAACTGGCTTCAAGTTTTGGCCATTTTTGCAGTTACTTTCGATCAAAAAAAGTATAATTTTTTTAAAGGGGTGGTTGATTGCGATTTCACTTTTTTAACGTTAGTTAGTGTGTAATGTTGCTGTTTGAGCATAAACAATATCTGCAAAGTTGCAGCGCTGAAAGTTCAATGCAAACGGAGATATCGTCTTTTAAAATTTACCCATTTCTATTTTCATATACTTTAACGTTTAATTTATTCCTGTGACTGCAAAGTTTAATTTTCAACAGCCATTACTTCATTCTTTTGTGTTACACAATACTTCAGAAAACATTCTAAAATGGTCATTTCTTTTGCTTAATTACTATTAATGCTCAATTATTAATATGATCATTATTTTATATTAATAACCTTTATTTTTTTATACCAACCAGCCCCCATTAATCCCTTCCCCAAACTCCACTCCATTTAAATTAAAAAAGTTAAAAAGTAAACATTTTATTCTAAAACATCAAACAATAAAACAATTTTTCTACATCAAACTTCGAGAAAAAAAAATAATAATAATGTCCTGCAAACCTTTATAATTGTACACAGGGACTTCTAACTTCTAACTTCTAACGTCGCGTCAAGAGGATGATGGTCATTTATTTTAAAGATTTTCTCAACTTAATTTTTTTGTGACGTGCCACTTCCCGGGACACGTTCTGCAGATTATTTCTAAATTACCTAAAATAATCAGGTGTTGGTTGTTTGCGCTGCGACAATCGATCGTTGTATGACATCAAAGCACCGTGAGAGCTATAGAGCGTCTCCATGCTTTCGAATCGCTCTGGCGGTTTCAAAACCTGGTTATTTTAGGCAATTTAGAAATCCTGTGCAAAACGTGTCCCTGGGAAGTGGCACGTCTGGTCACCTTGCTAAAGTGACAGGTTTACAACTGCACTCAGTGTTGCAAAAATTCCTACTTTCTCCTGCATGTAGCACTTCAATCCCTCCTAAATGGAATATTTTTGGTACCAACAACTTAAATCTCTCTCTAGAGAGCCCCTTTCCCTTTTTCTTAGCTATTAAATGACACATTTTGATGATGTTTCTGGTAGGGACGTCCCTGAAGGACAATGCCTCTGAGTCTCTGCGCTCTCTCCCTTTTTATCTCCAGCCCCCTGCTGCCCGAGGTGAAGGAGCTGTACCTGGAAGCTGCCCAGCACAACTCGGACACGATCGACCCAGACCTGCAGACAGGGTTGGGAGTGCTGTATAACCTCAGCTCCGAGTTCAACAAAGCAGTGGAAGCCTTCAACGCAGCGCTGTCAGTGCGGCCGGAGGTAAATCCCTTCTCAGTGTACTCGACTGACAAACTGGGGCTAAATCACACAGAAACGCTCCCTAAAGGCAGAGGGCAAAGGACAGAGGGAGAAAAAGTCACGGGGGCTTAAAAAGTGTCTCGGAAATCTTTGAAACAGTTCATTTGAAATTTGAGGGGAGCTTTACCATTCATGAGTGCTGACTCCAGAACCCTGTGGGTCACCTTGTCGACGATTGATGCTTGCTAAGCCAAATTCTGTCCCCCTGTGTAGACTGCATTTACACTCAATCGAAAATCCTCCCCATCTGCTTGGACTTGGTAATGTCTGCTTGCCTGCTGGGGGGCTCAGAGCGTGAATACGATGAAAGATAATGGAAATGTGGAAGTGAAACTCTGATACCAGGCTCCTTGTGACATTAGGAACTAGGCAACTTCTTTGTACCTCTGTTTTATGCAGTGTCACTGTACTTAAAGGTCATATTTTATCCCTAAAAGAAAGAGAGCATATCATATCTTAATGGTATTAACAATCAGTCGCATGTAACTGCGTAATCTTTGAAGCGCAGAGCGATAATTATTTTGATCCGTGACACTGAGTCGGAAGGGATTCTTTTTGCCGTTGGTGTGTACAGGACTACCTGCTGTGGAATCGACTGGGGGCGACGCTGGCTAATGGAGATCGCAGCGAGGAGGCTGTGGAGGCCTATACCAGAGCCCTGGAGCTGCAGCCCGGCTTCATCCGCTCACGTTACAACCTCGGCATCAGCTGCATTAACATGGGCGCTCACAGGTTTGTGACAGAGAGTTGGGCTTGACCTGAAAATTATGGAAAATATATCCCCCAACTTTTTGTTTAAATACTTTGATCCTGAGGTTCTGTTGGACTAAATGCAGCATAATAAGGAAGCATTTATTCCTTGATTTATGGGTGTTTCTTCAACTGCTGGAGCTTTTGTGTCCCAGTTTTTTGTTTGTTTACGAGGGTCACATTAAATGCCTTCAGAATTGATTTGAGCTGCTTTTCAAATGCATTTATGCATATTTTATTATTTTACTCTTGGCCCACACTTAGCTTTTTAATCTTTAAAATAAGAAACTCCATTATAAAAGTATTATTAATTATGATTTAGTTACGAAAATGATGAGCCTGAAGTTTGAAAGTTATACTTTTGTACAAGCCATATAATCAGATAGATAGATAGATAGATAGATAGATATCCGGTCAAAATTAGGATTCTAAGGATAAAAAGTCTCTTGCTCACCAAAGTTGCCTTTATTTGACTAAACATACAGTAATATGTTCTACACAAAGATATTAGATAGTTCTACACAAATTAGAGCTCTTCTTTAAGCAAAAAATCTGACCTGACTTCATTGTTTCATAGAAGAAAATATAGGTAAACAGCAGGTAATATATAAAAAAAATGGGTAAATATCACTTGTAAACAAATTTTTAGTGTTCATGATTTCCAGTCAAATTTGTCAAAATATGTGAAAATATTATTTAATTTTGTGTATTTAAAATGCATACAATTTAAGCTATAAAATTAGCCTTAGCAAGCCAAATGAGCCTGCCATTTTATTGCAAAAAATGTGTACAATGTTCATAATAAATGCTATTAAACATAATGTATAATTTAAAAAAAATAGTGGAAATATGCACCTCATTAACTACATCTAATTTTTTTTTTTTTTTTTTACAAAAATAACTGAATTCTTATGTGCATAATATGTTCACTGTTGTAGAAGGACAAATAAATAAACCATTAAAAATGTGTGGGAAAAATATTTTCTGAATGACCACAGGGCCAAAAGTGCCCATATATGTAAAGAGACCCTTTTTATTTATTTAATTGCTTATTTATTGCAGGGAGGCAGCCAGTAATTTCCTGACGGCTCTTAGCCTGCAGAGGAAGAGCAGGAGTCGGCAGCTTTCGCACCAGGTCATGTCTGGAAGCATCTGGGCGGCCCTGCGGATAGCGCTGTCCATGCTGGACCAGCCGGAGCTCTTTCAAGCTGCTAACATAGGAGACCTGGACTTACTCATGAGAGCTTTTAACCTGGATATGTGAGCGAGGATACCCTTTAACCATGGCAAATATCCAAAGTCCTTAATGAGAAGAACTTTGTCAGAAAGCAACCTTTGTTTCACAGAGCACCTTTACATTCATGAGAACTGAGTGCTGAATGATACTATTTTAATAGATTTGCACATCAGTTTACGATTACCCTAAAGAGCACAAAGCCGGGTGAAGATTGTACAAGTATGCCTTAGAGAAAATATCAGCTAGACCTGCAATGTAACAGTGGGAATCGGAGAAAACCACAATTGATGAGAGGAACGCAGACTATAAATGTGCAAGAACAACATTGGCTTCACATTAATGATTTGATTAGACGTACTGTACTGCGTAGACTTCATGTATTGGTTCGATTGCACTCTTTATTTGAGATGGTGGGGTTATTATTTTGGTGGCACTTAGTTCAACCCTGGACACTCCTCACCTGATCTCTGCTGCATCATCCCCTTTATTTCCTGGAGCTTGCAGACCAGATTAAAAAGCCTTACTTATCTTGCATGCAAAATAAATAATTGAGATGTTATCGGTATGATACCAGATAAAAGCCATTCCTTGCCATACTTTGACCTCTTGATATAGAAGTCTATTTTCCATCAAGGTATTTTTGTGAAACATACCACATCTTTGAAATGTTACGCTGATTATTTCACAAAATTCGATGCACTGCCCCTTTTGCCACAGTTATCAGCCTGGGATTGACAGGAAAACAAGAAACTGCCCAAAATATAAGCCAAACTATTTGTGAGCTTCACAGTTTTATACCCTAATATTGTTGTGTTCCTCATATTACTTGTTATGGTTCATCTCCAGCTTGCATGGTGTTTTATTTTGCTCATCAGTGTGAACATGCAAGTGCTTAATGTTGCATATGCGCTTCAAGAAAAGTCCTACGTTTTAAAATGCTATGCAAAACCTATAGATTTTTTTTTTCATGCAGCCGGAAGCAGAAGAAAAGCCTAAAGCACCAGAAATCTGTACTTGCTTTGTCACATTTTGTGTTTTAAGGTGTAAACTGGTAGGTAGAAGGTAGAAGATCTGGTAGTACCCTGTAGATGGTCTATTGTACTTTAAAGCAACGTCTACATTAATCCAGATACATTTAAAAATGCATATTTTTCTCTATATTTTGGCCTTCTGTTCACACTGAGGTGGTGTTTTTGTGCTGTGAAAACAGAGCTTTTTGAAGATGCTCTCAGAGTGGATAAAACTGAAATGATGTTTTCATGTTGTAAGGTGAAATGTGAAAACAGACGTATTCGAAAATGATGACACGTTTAGCCATGTGACGCATATTTTACCTATAGATATCTATGTTTTACGCATAAGATGATTTAAAGGGGCACTTCTCTCAAAAATGAAAGATTTACTCAACCTCAAGTTGTTCCAAACATGGATGAGTTCCTTTCTTCTGTTCAGCACAAAAGAAGATATTTCAAATAATGTTGGTAACCAAACATTTGCTGGTAGCCATCGACTTCCACAGTATTTTTTTCCCTCTACTATGTAAGTCAGTGGCTAACGTCAACTGTTTACCAGCATTTTCTGACGTTTCAGTGAGGATCCCTGAAAGCACTAGTGTGTATGGAGTGTTTTCAAATGTATCTGGATTAATGTAGATGTAGCCTAAGTAATGTTTCTTATTTTAGGCAATTTAGAAATCCTGTGCAAAACGTGTCCCTGGGAAGTGGCACGTCTGGTCACCTTGCTAAAGTGACAGGTTTACAACTGCACTCAGTGTTGCAAAAATTCCTACTTTCTCCTGCATGTAGCACTTCAATCCCTCCTAAATGGAATATTTTTGGTACCAACAACTTAAATCTCTCTCTAGAGAGCCCCTTTCCCTTTTTCTTAGCTATTAAATGACACATTTTGATGATGTTTCTGGTAGGGACGTCCCTGAAGGACAATGCCTCTGAGTCTCTGCGCTCTCTCCCTTTTTATCTCCAGCCCCCTGCTGCCCGAGGTGAAGGAGCTGTACCTGGAAGCTGCCCAGCACAACTCGGACACGATCGACCCAGACCTGCAGACAGGGTTGGGAGTGCTGTATAACCTCAGCTCCGAGTTCAACAAAGCAGTGGAAGCCTTCAACGCAGCGCTGTCAGTGCGGCCGGAGGTAAATCCCTTCTCAGTGTACTCGACTGACAAACTGGGGCTAAATCACACAGAAACGCTCCCTAAAGGCAGAGGGCAAAGGACAGAGGGAGAAAAAGTCACGGGGGCTTAAAAAGTGTCTCGGAAATCTTTGAAACAGTTCATTTGAAACTTGAGGGGAGCTTTACCATTCATGAGTGCTGACTCCAGAACCCTGTGGGTCACCTTGTCGACGATTGATGCTTGCTAAGCCAAATTCTGTCCCCCTGTGTAGACTGCATTTACACTCAATCGAAAATCCTCCCCATCTGCTTGGACTTGGTAATGTCTGCTTGCCTGCTGGGGGGCTCAGAGCGTGAATACGATGAAAGATAATGGAAATGTGGAAGTGAAACTCTGATACCAGGCTCCTTGTGACATTAGGAACTAGGCAACTTCTTTGTACCTCTGTTTTATGCAGTGTCACTGTACTTAAAGGTCATATTTTATCCCTAAAAGAAAGAGAGCATATCATATCTTAATGGTATTAACAATCAGTCGCATGTAACTGCGTAATCTTTGAAGCGCAGAGCGATAATTATTTTGATCCGTGACACTGAGTCGGAAGGGATTCTTTTTGCCGTTGGTGTGTACAGGACTACCTGCTGTGGAATCGACTGGGGGCGACGCTGGCTAATGGAGATCGCAGCGAGGAGGCTGTGGAGGCCTATACCAGAGCCCTGGAGCTGCAGCCCGGCTTCATCCGCTCACGTTACAACCTCGGCATCAGCTGCATTAACATGGGCGCTCACAGGTTTGTGACAGAGAGTTGGGCTTGACCTGAAAATTATGGAAAATATATCCCCCAACTTTTTGTTTAAATACTTTGATCCTGAGGTTCTGTTGGACTAAATGCAGCATAATAAGGAAGCATTTATTCCTTGATTTATGGGTGTTTCTTCAACTGCTGGAGCTTTTGTGTCCCAGTTTTTTGTTTGTTTACGAGGGTCACATTAAATGCCTTCAGAATTGATTTGAGCTGCTTTTCAAATGCATTTATGCATATTTTATTATTTTACTCTTGGCCCACACTTAGCTTTTTAATCTTTAAAATAAGAAACTCCATTATAAAAGTATTATTAATTATGATTTAGTTACGAAAATGATGAGCCTGAAGTTTGAAAGTTATACTTTTGTACAAGCCATATAATCAGATAGATAGATAGATAGATAGATAGATATCCGGTCAAAATTAGGATTCTAAGGATAAAAAGTCTCTTGCTCACCAAAGTTGCCTTTATTTGACTAAACATACAGTAATATGTTCTACACAAAGATATTAGATAGTTCTACACAAATTAGAGCTCTTCTTTAAGCAAAAAATCTGACCTGACTTCATTGTTTCATAGAAGAAAATATAGGTAAACAGCAGGTAATATATAAAAAAAATGGGTAAATATCACTTGTAAACAAATTTTTAGTGTTCATGATTTCCAGTCAAATTTGTCAAAATATGTGAAAATATTATTTAATTTTGTGTATTTAAAATGCATACAATTTAAGCTATAAAATTAGCCTTAGCAAGCCAAATGAGCCTGCCATTTTATTGCAAAAAATGTGTACAATGTTCATAATAAATGCTATTAAACATAATGTATAATTTAAAAAAAATAGTGGAAATATGCACCTCATTAACTACATCTAATTTTTTTTTTTTTTTTTTTACAAAAATAACTGAATTCTTATGTGCATAATATGTTCACTGTTGTAGAAGGACAAATAAATAAACCATTAAAAATGTGTGGGAAAAATATTTTCTGAATGACCACAGGGCCAAAAGTGCCCATATATGTAAAGAGACCCTTTTTATTTATTTAATTGCTTATTTATTGCAGGGAGGCAGCCAGTAATTTCCTGACGGCTCTTAGCCTGCAGAGGAAGAGCAGGAGTCGGCAGCTTTCGCACCAGGTCATGTCTGGAAGCATCTGGGCGGCCCTGCGGATAGCGCTGTCCATGCTGGACCAGCCGGAGCTCTTTCAAGCTGCTAACATAGGAGACCTGGACTTACTCATGAGAGCTTTTAACCTGGATATGTGAGCGAGGATACCCTTTAACCATGGCAAATATCCAAAGTCCTTTATGAGAAGAACTTTGTCAGAAAAGCAACCTTTGTTTCGCAGAGCACCTTTACATTCCTGAGAAATGAGTGCTAAATAATAATACTATTTTACTAGATTTGCACATCAGTTTACGATTACCCTAAAGAGCACAAAGCCGGGTGAAGATTGTACAAGTATGCCTTAGAGAAAATATCAGCTAGACCTGCAATGTAACAGTGGGAATCGGAGAAAACCACAATTGATGAGAGGAACGCAGACTATAAATGTGCAAGAACAACATTGGCTTCACATTAATGATTTGATTAGACGTACTGTACTGCATAGACTTCATGTATTGGTTCGATTGCACTCTTTATTTGAGATGGTGGGGTTATTATCGATTTTGGTGGCACTTAGTTCAAACCTGGACACTCCTCACCTGATCTCTGCTGCATCATCCCCTTTATTTCCTGGAGCTTGCAGACCAGATTAAAAAGCCTTACTTATCTTGCATGCAAAATAAATAATTGAGATGTTATCGGTATGATACCAGATAAAAGCCATTCCTTGCCATACGTAGACTTCATGTATTGGTTCGATTGCACTCTTTATTTGAGATGGTGGGGTTATTATTTTGGTGGCACTTAGTTCAACCCTGGACACTCCTCACCTGATCTCTGCTGCATCATCCCCTTTATTTCCTGGAGCTTGCAGACCAGATTAAAAAGCCTTACTTATCTTGCATGCAAAATAAATAATTGAGATGTTATCGGTATGATACCAGATAAAAGCCATTCCTTGCCATACTTTGACCTCTTGATATAGAAGTCTATTTTCCATCAAGGTATTTTTGTGAAACATACCACATCTTTGAAATGTTACGCTGATTATTTCACAAAATTCGATGCACTGCCCCTTTTGCCACAGTTATCAGCCTGGGATTGACAGGAAAACAAGAAACTGCCCAAAATATAAGCCAAACTATTTGTGAGCTTCACAGTTTTATACCCTAATATTGTTGTGTTCCTCATATTACTTGTTATGGTTCATCTCCAGCTTGCATGGTGTTTTATTTTGCTCATCAGTGTGAACATGCAAGTGCTTAATGTTGCATATGCGCTTCAAGAAAAGTCCTACGTTTTAAAATGCTATGCAAAACCTATAGATTTTTTTTTTCATGCAGCCGGAAGCAGAAGAAAAGCCTAAAGCACCAGAAATCTGTACTTGCTTTGTCACATTTTGTGTTTTAAGGTGTAAACTGGTAGGTAGAAGGTAGAAGATCTGGTAATCCCCTGTAGATGGTTTAGTGTATTTTAAGGCTACATCTACATTAATCCAGATACATCTGAAAATGTCTTTTTCTCAACATTTTGGCATTTCGTCCCCACTGAGGTGCTGTTTTTGTTCTGTGAAAACAGCTTTTAGAAGATTCTGACGATAGTCGATACATTTGAAAATGCCACATAAATTTGTGGAATAAAACGTTTTCACATGGCAATGTGAAAATGGACATTTTCGAATATGATATTTGACACGTTTAGTCATGTGACACGTTGTAGCTATACATACCAACATGTGCCAGCTATGTGCTATTCACCTGCACATTAAAGATATTACATTCTTTACCATCTTTATATTACATTACTGCAAAAATAAAAATTTACTCGCAATTGCTGTCCTGCAGCAAATCATGAGGACAGTTGAGACGCCATACATGAAATAGCAATTGAGTGCGACCTGGACACACCATTAAGTGGTGAAATATTTTGCTAAGAAAATGATTGTGCACGAAGAATAGCGTGAGAACTTTATATGTGGTCTCTCGGATTCATCTCAGTGAGCTGAAACACATCAGCTCAGTTATGCACGCATATTAAGATGATTTAAAGGGATAGTTCTCCCCAAAATAAAAAATTCTGTTAACATTTACTCACCCTCATGTTGTTCCAAATCTATTTGAGCTTCTTTCTTCTGTTGAACACAAAAGAAGATATTTTAAAGAATGTTTGTAGCCAAACAGCTGCCGGTAGCCATTGACTTCCACAGTATTTTTTCCCCATACTAAGCCATACTAATGGCCAATTTGGTTACATTCCTCAGAATTTCTTCTTTTGAATCAGAATTTTTATTTTTGGGTGAACTATCACTTTTTCAAGTTAGGTTTTTTTTTCAACGTTTTACTGAGGAAGTGAAACTATTGGAAAATGCCAGTGTAACAAAAAAACGTTCAAATGTATCAGGATTAATTTATACGTAGCCTAAGCAATGGTTCTAATCCAGCTGAGCTTTTATTTGTAGCATCATATTTTTATTATTCCCACCTAGTGCAAGAATTTATTTATTTAAAAAGCTATATCAATGAAAAAGCATGCAAAGCCATTCAAGCACCCATTATAAAGTGTTATTAATTTATTAATTGTTACTATATTTATTTAATTACTGCTCTATGTATTTATTTTATTATTCTGTATCCGAACCTATTTGGAAAGTCCTGTATATGCTCATCGATACAGTTAGAACAGGCTTGTGCTTTGTAGCTGAATGTTACAGTAGATACTGTAGATTCTCTCACGCCTGAGGTCAAATCTCCCCTTTTCTAGAACTTTGTACAATCTCAGGTGATTGTCTAGATGAATTCATGCTCCAGAAGTACTCCTGAAGTATGATCGCATGCCGAATATCCTTATTTTTGAATGCTGTAGATTTATTTATATGCATGACCTTGACATGCCTATTTTAATCTATACCCTTCATTTCTATGACTTCTATGATATATAACTGTAATCACAATATTTTGCATTTCAAAATATATATTGATCTGAAGAATATGGCATATTTACTGTAAAATATCTACAAACAAGCAGTTTTTGCATTACAGTGATTAATCTCAACAAGACCTTCTTTATAGTGACTTGTATTACTATTGCAATAGCCAGATTTACTAAAGCCTTTAGAGTTAGAGACTCAAATATATGTTATGCATCATTCAGAGCTGTGTTTCTGAATTTGTACATGCAAACTTTCTGAATGTTTGCCATAGGCTTTATTAACTGGCCCAATATTTAAAAGATAGATGCATATAGAAAAGTTATCTTTTAAAATAAAATATTGGAATAGAGTTTGTATGCCTGGTTGTTGCTGTTGATCACAAATTGTTGCCATGAGCGCATTTAGCTGTTATTTTTTTAGGGGCTCAAAAACAAAGGTTCCACTGTTGAAATCTCCCGTTTCAAATCTGGCATCACCAAACATGAAAATGGCACAGAGAAACAATTGTGGATTTTATTGAACAATCCAAACATTATGAGTCACAAGTATGTTTGAACAGATTTTCGAATGAGGATTCCCACATTTGCCATGTTTGTGTTTCTAAACAATATATGGATCAGGAAATCCATAAAAAAATTTTTTTTTAAAAAGTATAACAAACAAGTGGGCAAGTTTGTAAAGTAACTACAGAATTGGCACACTTTTTGCAAAAAAAAAAAAAAAAAAGAAGAACAAAAAAAATGTACCACTT
>NW_015647461.1:1361628-1366482 GCF_001515625.1 Sinocyclocheilus rhinocerous
AAAAAAAAAAAAAAAAAAAAAAAGAAGATAAACAATAAAAATGTACCACTTGACCTTCAGTTCCATGAAAAACAGAACCCGCTAAAGATCAATAAGAGTATATTGCATAATGTCTACTGACTAACCTCTGATTTTTAGTGCACATACTGAAAAATAAATCAAGGCATGTTTGAGAAAGGTGGGGTAAAAGCATCCACTTTCACACCCAAAAAGAGACAGAAAGAGAAGCAGGAGGAAATGGGTATGAATATTCATTCAAAGTAAGAAAGAGAAGGAGAGAAAGAGCGAGAGAACCTCGGATGGATAAGACACATGCACAACACGAGGTGAAGGAACAAAGACACTGAACCCTTCAGTTCCATGAAAAACAGAACCCGCTAAAGATCAATAAGAGTATATTGCATAGTGTCAACTGACTAACCTCTGATTTTTAGTGCACATACTGAAAAATAAATCAAGGCATGTTTGAGAAAGGTGGGGTAAAAGCATCCACTTTCACACCCAAAAAGAGACAGAAAGAGAAGCAGGAGGAAATGGGTATGAATATTCATTCAAAGTAAGAAAGAGAAGGAGAGAAAGAGCGAGAGAACCTCGGATGGATAAGACACATGCACAACACGAGGTGAAGGAACAAAGACACTGAACTCCCAACATAAAAGGTAGTGCACAACATAAATAAACATGACAGGATACAATCTACAACAGAATGTGCAACATTCAGTTGAAATAAATCGAGATGAACAGGCCCCACCTCAGCCTGAGTGAGATTATGTCATAAAACAATGAATATTCAATTTTAAATCAGCACTAACCTTCAGTCTGAGGCTCACAGCGTAATAAAACACTTTAAAGGATACTTGCCAAGAACGTATTCGGCTTTTGTTTGTTAACAACACACTTTTTCAGCAAATAAATTAAATGTCTAAGGTCTGAAATTGGTAAAGGGTGATGGAGGCGGAGCCACGTTTTTTCAGATATGTCATAAAGCTTAAGAGCTTGAGATTTGGTAACACTGAGCACCAATACATACATGTATCTGAGATAGTTCTATGTATGACACTGCATATAATTCAGCTTTATATGCAGTATGTCATCACATATTGCTTAGGTACGGGATAAAAACAGTTGTACATTCTTTGAGACTGGAAGTCAATGAAATGGAACAATTTCAAATGCATCCCAGCCTTTAAACGGCTTCAGATATGATCGAAGTAAAGCACTTGAACATTGCATGAAGATCGCTGCATTTTCTGGTCAGCTATCACAGACTGACTGACTGAAAGCTATCATAAAGTTGAATGTGATGATATTGTACAAGTGAAATATTCTTCAAGCCATGCCAATAAATGAGGCTCAATGTTCTTGAATATGAAAAAAAATCATAAAAGTACAAGTTCACTTCTGCCTAAAGGTATGGAAACTGAACAAATGTGTGCTGCTGGGTAGAATAAACCTCCATTAAAGGACTAGTACACTAAAAAATGAAAATGTACTCACCCTCAGGCCATCTAAGAAGTAGATGAGTTTGTTTTTTCATTGAAACAGATTTGGAGAAATTTAGCATTACATCACTTTCTCATCAATGGATCCTCTGCAGTGAATGGGTGCCGTCAGAATGAAAGTCCAGACTGCTGATAAAAGCATCACACATGTCTCGAGCCCATCTGTTAACATCTTGCGAAGTGTGTGTTTCTTACAAACATGCAGCTTTTCATTTCACAAAATGTTAATTGATGTACTGGAGTCGTGTGGATTACTGCAGTGTTTTTTCAGCTGTTTGGACTCTCATTCTGACGGCACCCATTCACTGCAGTGGATCCATTGGTGAGAAAGTGAATGCTAAATTTCTGCAAAAATCTGTTTTGATAAAGAAACAAACTCATCTACATCTTGGACGTCGATTTTCAGGAAATATTCATTTTTGGGTGAACTATATTCCTTTAAAGAATAAGTCGATGGTGCCACATACGTGGATCAATCTGAATGCTAGAATAAATATCTAACAGCAAACTAAGACCTACCAAACAAGGACCATAGTCCAATATTTCAATAAACATGCCTGCTAACACTTTTTTTCCTGTATGGGCATGATTCAAACATTTTTGTGATATAATCACATTATGTTTTGGATCGATTGCAGCTCCCACAAAATCCACTTAACGTGATCTCTATTTGAAATCCATTCCGACAGATTTTTTGTTGTTGTTGTTGAACAACTGTAAAACCCAAAGGATATGAAATTAATTGCAGTGAGTACATTCTGCTGAGATGGCAGTAAAAACATTTGTAAATGCAGGCACACATTATATTTTTAAAAGAAGTACGTCCGGAAAATACTGGCACAGGAGCTTAAAGTATTCAAAGAGAAATATAACAAATAATTTGAGAATATATTAGGAAAATAATCTGCATACCTAAAATTGCACGCACCCCACTGTACCTTTAAAGCAGACACGAGACGAACAAATAAACAAAACTCAGATGGATGACACGTTGGTTAAAACAGTTGTACTTTTTTATTTAAAATGTGTTTTTTATATATATATATTTTAAATTTAAAATATATTTTTATTTTCTTTATCATTTTAACATTTATACATGTTTTAAAAAAACATTTATACTCATACACTTTCTAAGAATTCAATCTTTTTTATATTTTTTTTCTGTTCTACATTATCCAAAGAATTATTTTGTGCTTGTCAACAACAAACGATACCCTCTGCAATCAGTCCGTCCACAATCAGTCTGATTGTAACACATGCACAAAATGAAAATGTGTAAATAAATATCACACATTATAATCAGCATACCTGCCCTCTTTTTTCATATGACACACATAATGACCAGACATTGTGGATGCTCCCATGTGACTGATGAAGGCAAACAATTCGTAACCTTTGAAAAAGAAAAACAACATCAGCAATGAAATATCAAACCAGCAATGTATGCAGACAGTGTAATCCTCAGTATGTGTTGACCACTGTTTGTTGAACTCAGTATTCTGTAAGCACTTACGCCCGGGTCCGTCTCTGACACGGGGGCTGGACAGGTCCTGATCTGGAGACAGAGAGGAGTTGCTGTGGGCATTGGCGTTTGAGAAGCTGTTATCGTTCGGCTCTGTGTCTGCCGTGTCTGACATAGCCTCACTCTCGTCCTCACAGTCTGGGTGTGTGAATATCCAGTCAAGCGCACGCTCCAAGTTGTTGTTCTGTAGTCAGACAAGAAGTAGAATACAGACAAAATGTGACCTCATGGTATTGTAACTCGTTGTTTATTCATTGTAACTCAGACAAAATACTCTCATCACTTGAGAACAGCTAAATTCACAGACCAATAATGTGTAGGTAACTAACAACCTAACTGGACAAAAAACATGGCAAGCTTTAATTTCACAAGAAAACACCGAACACCAAAATGATATCCTCAGGCAAAGAGCCATTTTTAAATTGCTCAGACCAGTCGAAAGTCCTTGATTTAACTGAGGTCATTCTAGCGTGGTCAAAAGACTCATTTAGGCATAGGCACTAATCTGAAATAGCACCGTGATTCACTGCAAATGCCAGCACTGAAAGCAAATAAGTCCTGACGCCCTCATCCTTTCCTGGACAAATGTGGACGACGTAGGTTAAAGACGTCCACTTGTTACTGCGCTATTATTGGCTGCTTGAGAGGCTATTTTTACACACACATACACAGATATCACAGACTTGAAAAACACCATCACAATGTCTAAAACACAAAAGGAAATATCCAAGAAGAAGCAGGTCCTACTTTGAAGGAATAATGTTTAAACACTTGACAAGAAGATCTGAGAGGTTACACTAGGAGTTATACAGTTCATTAAAACTGAACTGAAAACTAAAAATTCAAAATATTAAAGAGGAAATTATGGAGCAACTCAAGTACAACTGTGTAAAATGCACTTTTTAAAGATGTTTTGTATGAAAGAAGTCTTGTGTTCACTTATTGCATTTATTTGAGTAATATTTTAAAATAACTTTTAATAGGCTATATTTTAAAATGTAATTTATTCCTGTGATGGCAATGCTAAACTTTCAGCAGCTATTACTCTACAGTCATGGCCAAAAGTTTTGGCAGTGGCATAAATTTTGTGTTTTGCAAAGTTTGCTGCTTAAGCTGTTGTGTTCATTCACATTGTTTCTAGATTATTGTGTAGAGTGATCAGATGCATTTTAAATAATTCCTAAAAGCTTAATTGGCCAAAAAATGAACTTTTCACAAAAAAAACTAATTTCACTGTTTTTTGATCCTGACACAAAATGACCAGCTAACATTAATTGACTAATCATATCAGCAGCACATGTGAAAGTGTGAATGAGTACTAGTCAGGTGAAATCACTATCATACTAATTAGATTGTAAGAGCAGACTGATTGCTATAAAAGGAGGGACGAAGCACTTCCAATCATTGTGTTCTTATTAGCAATGGTTACTTCCAAAGAAACACGTGCAGCCATCATCGCGGTACATCAAAATGGACTCACATGCAAGGAAATTGCTAACCATTTACCGGATCATCAAGAACTTTATCTCTCCAAGAAAAACGTCAAGGGCAGACTGAAATTCTGCAGGAAGTACAAGGATTGTACAGTAGAAGACTGGTGCAAAGTTATTTTCTCTGATGAAGCTACCTTCCGACTGTTTGGGACATCTAGAAAATCGATTGTTTGGAGAAAAGGTGAACGCTACCATGTGTCCTCTGACGTGCCAACAGTGAAGCATCCTGAGACCATCCATGTGTGGGGTTGCTTTTCAACCAAGGGAGTGGGCTCTCTCATAATTCCGCCCAAAAACACTGCCATGAATAAAGAACGGTATCAAAACGTCCTGCAAG
>NW_015647461.1:1367000-1372922 GCF_001515625.1 Sinocyclocheilus rhinocerous
GCAGAGGTTATGAAGAACAAGGGTCAACACTGTAAATATTGACTCATTATATTTTTTTGACAATAAAAGCCTTTAAAACTTATGATATTCTTATCATTGTTTTTCAGTATACCATAGAAACATGTGGAAAAATCTACAAATACTGAAGCAGCAAACTTTGCAAAATGTTTGGCCATGACTGTGTACTCCTGCCTAAGAATGAAATCAAACAATTTGCAAGTAACAGTTCAAAACATGAACATCCTACATGCAGTGGCCCTAAAAAGTATCCAGACACTTTTGGACACTGCATGGAAAAAAAAGTGCCATCTGCAAACAAATAACACTTGAACTTTTAGTGCAACTAGTCTCAAGGTAATTTTTAGTAGATGTATGGAGCCAGATCCACTGAAGTTCATGCAGGTGTCCTAGAAGTGTAATCACAGGTGTATGACATTCATATATTTTTAGGTGTCCAAATTCTTTTTCGGGCCACTGTACATGAAGCAGATGAGGCAGCACACTCACTGTGGCTTTGAGAGCCTGGATTGTGTGATGTCTGGGGAAGCCCATGGAGGTGAGGATGGAGATGCTCTCTTCTGGAGGCTGGTTGTCCAGTGCACTTGTAGAAGGGAGGCTGGGGCTGGGCAGGTCTGGTTCCATGTAAGTGGGAACTGCCAGAGGCTCGGCAAAATCTACAGTTGGTTTCAGAAGAGACGGAAGAGTTAAGTCGTCTGTCACACATATATAGCATTATTACATGTGTGTAGATTTATTCACCAAATGTGCAGAGGATGAAAATATCACACTCGCTGCTCTATTGAGATTACACAGATAAACTGGAAATTCAAATGAACACGAGCCATGCAATCCATTCCCTGTAGTCTGCAACTAATCCTTTAATGTTCAAGATCAAATGCTGTGTCACACACACACTGTATGACACCACCATGTTTAACCGTTAGCAACTACAAACTGACCAGCCTCAGTCCTAAACGAACAAAGATTCCAATTAAGTATTGAAGGCCGTCCTGTGCACCATGCCTAACAACATGATATATGACTTGATATACAAAGTGATATACTATAATTTGTATAGTATACAAATTAAATAGAAATATAATTAAATATTAAATTAAATATCAGAATCAGAAAGAGCTTTACTGCCAAGTGTCTTTACACACACAAGGAATTTGTCCTGACTTGGTGACAGGAGCTTCCAGTACAGAAAGTAGACATAGTGCAGACATACATATAATAGACATAAATATAATGAAAAAAAATCTAACTAATAATACAGTAATAATAAAGAGAATAGACAAAAAATAAAATAACAATGTAGCAATAAAATATATAGACAGAATTTGACTGTGCAAATGTGCTATTTAAGATGAACAGTGTTGAGAAGTTATGTACAGATGTGCAGTCCTGAGACTGTATTGAAATATGTATTATTAATATAAACTAATATAAATATATAATATATATGTATATATATATATATATAAACATTATGAATACATTTTCAAATTAAAAGTTATTGTGTCGTGTAAATATCTAATCAAAGAGAAATGTATCTCTCAAGTTTCTTTTTTAATATCTATTACCCATTTTTGCCTTGTCTAATTCCTTTTTCAATTTGCAATTTTTTTTATTTTATTCGGCAACCATGCATTAAATTGATTAAAAGTGACAGTAACGATTTTTACACTGTTGCAATAAATAAATGACCAAACAAATAAATAAATATGAATTGTCTGTTTATTAATTACAAAAAAACTGAAATTATATATATAAGGCAGAGCAGATCAAAATATTCTAACTTTTTAATATAAAAAGTTAGGATTTCTGCTTTCCGTAGACTAGCCATATATCATCTCACAGTACACAGTACTGAATAATTAAGGTAAGACTAAAAAAAATCTCTGTATATTGCACACTATATTAATAACGACTGTCAGTAGCATCTATATAGGAACAGGCCCAGCTGTAGCTGTGGAGCAGACGTAAGTCACACGAGTCTAGGAGATGCGAAGCTAATGGGGTTTGGACCGCTTGAGACTCTGCATGTGTGTATGTCTGATTCTGTTCGTGATCTCAGGTGGATGCTTAACTGGGGCAGGAAAGTGAGGAGAACAGAATTCCCAGCTCACAGGTGACGCTCAAGTGTGAGGACAGTGTTTACTAGCCAGAAGCACAATGATAAACAAGGGTGACTAGCAAGAGACTTGAAATTCAACCTTGTGTAGACTTGAATCTACTCAACTAGAACATTCTGAGTCCAATAATATAGAGCACCTTAGATCTAAATTGCATTTGGATTAATTACTTTGGCATGAATCTTTCCCCATCACTGAAAATACGCAACTCTTTACGTCACATGTATTTATCTTATAGCCTAGCTAAGTGACATGCTCCAAACATAAAATATTCTCCTGTGGCTGAAACCCAGATAATGAGCCTCACGAAGCACGCCAGATTTCTGTGGCTTATTTATCTTGAATGCAGCATAAACGACAGTTAAAATATATGTTTGCTTTGAAGGAACACTCCACTATTTTTGAAAATAGGCTCATTTCCAACTCCCCTAGAGTTGAGTTTTACCGTTTATAAATATAAATATAAAACGGTATGTATATTATCACAGGTCATAGGTCTGTTCTGAAAAAAAAAAACTCATCTTAGTAGAAACTATACTAATTAGGCAGATGCTTCACATGGATATGGATATGACCCAGATTACATTAAATACAGGTGAGAGTAAATACAGTGAGAATATACATGTTTTTTCTGCCCACAATGTGTTTTGCTAAATATTTCCCAGAGCATGAAACATTGAAATTCAAGATACAATATTTGGTCCAGTATTTGTTTCATCACATGCCTACCTAAAACGGCTCGTTTAAACACGCCCCCACATGTCTACGTCACTGTGTGGGAAGATTTGCATAACACCGCCCAAATGTTCACGCAAAGAAAGAAGGCGTAACTTTGATTCTTGCAAATGCACAAAATAATGTTCTTTTTAGCAACTTCATATGACCCCTTTAACAGCAGAAATCGTGGTGAAAAATTCAATTACCCATGATGCTGTAAATAAAATTCCAATCCAATCAGAGAATCGCAGCATGTGAATCTCACCAAACCATGCCAATTTTGAATACTGTTGGGACTATACACTTCATATAGTAATATTAATATTTTTTTTTATATTCAATATTTGAATTTAAGGACTTTTGTATTATAAACAGTTGTGATACTGTGTTGATTTGCCATTTGATTTCCCATGAGGCCTAAAGCATATCAGCTGAGAATCACCTTAATAAATATTGTTGTGAAACCGTGCTTGAAAGAATGTCAACTGGATGGCTAATATGCAAATGACAGTAAGTTCATCTGAGTTAAAAGTCTAAAATGTCTACAATGAAAGTGTTCCTTTCGAGGAAGCATGTAATTAGGTGACAGAGTCTTCTGCTCAATTAGACTTTCCCTCGCACTTCACTTCAAACAAAATGGCTACAACCTTTTAGCCAGTGGAGCTAAAATGGCAGACACTTGAGTATCTTCCCATTGATTACTAGACTATGTGACCAGAGCTATTAGAACAAATAAGATGTTTAATACCATCTTAGCTGCATGTTTTAGGCCATAACAAATGTATATAATTTGCTACTTGTATATGGAACATTTTATAGTTTCACATAATATATTTTTAAATATTACATATAACATAACCATTACTACTATTACTATTTTAAGTAATGCTTTTATATAAAATAAGGGAAGGACACAGGAGATATGCCTTTGTTCAAAACGTGTCAGTTCAGTCAAGATACGAGGCCCTACCTGGCTCTTCCATGTGTGCTATTATCCAGTTAAAGGCCATCTCTGCCCCCATATTCCCAGTGTAATACACTGCCTTCCGACAGGCTTCCAGAGGGAAACCCATCTCTGCCAGCTGCATCACGGATGATTCATCTATTTCTGGAACTGAGGAACAGGTAAAGAGAATAGTGGCTTCAAATCAACATCAGCAGCCCTTAACTAACAATAAATCCACAGAGCATTTAAAATCTTCAAGAAAAATAACTGACCATTTTACAAGACTTTTAATACTGTTCATCGAATAAGTAATTTTGTAGTGCATACATTTTGTAATTGTGCACATTTACAATCAAAGCGGTACTTACATTCCAAAGAGTTGTTTGTTGTACTGTCTGAATACAAAAATAAGACTTAGTCAGTACAAAGCAAGGCGTTTTACAATTTGATGGGCAATTTTACAATAAAATGGGCAATTTACAATTTCAAGCTGGCTGTTTTCATTATATTTCACTACATAATATTTCAACTATTTTAAACAATGGCAAAAAACATACAACACTGACTATAAGATTTTGTTGTTTTTTAAAGACGTTTCTTATGTTCACCTGGCTGCATTTATTTTATCAAAATTTGAAAATAGTAAAAGAGTAAAAACAGTTATAATGTGAAATATGATAAAAATGTCAAATAATTGTTTTCAGTTGCAATATATTTAAGATGTAATTTATTCTTGTTATGGCAAATCTTTTAAGTCTTCAGTGTCACATGATCCTTCAGAAAGCATTCTAATATGCCGCTTGGTGCTCAAGAAACATTTTTTGGTATTATCAACGTTGAAAATAGTTGTGCTGCTTATTTTTATGGAAACCATGATACACTTTTTCAGGATTCTGAAGAGTGATGAATAGAAAGAATGTATTTGAATCCATTGATCCATTTTATTAATCCTTCCTGAATAAATTAATTTCTATCAAAAAAAAAAAAAAAATCTTATTGACTCCAAACTTTTGAAAGGTAGTCTAAAGGTTCTCACCTCTGGTGTCTTCAGGAATGACAATAGGAGGTGTAAGGTCAGGCAGCTCCTCTTCTCCAGCCTGTAGCCCTGTGGCCCGGAGGCGATTCAAGTCCAGGAAATCAGGTACATCTACAGAAACATCTGTAGCACATAAAAAAAAAAGATTTTGAAGGCAATTTTATATATTACAAAAAAAATGTACTGTACATTGATACATTCAGAAGAGACTCTCGGAACAGATTCTGGGCATTATTTCTTTCCAAAAACCTTGCCAACATTTTGCTGACCACAGATTCCAAAAATGTCTCACGTAAAAACACAGTGCTAGAGTACCCTCTGCTGGACAAGGGAAAAGCTCTAGTATGCTGAGCAAACATAACACCTTGCAAACTGATGGTCTTTTGAGGCAGGCAATCGTGATGCATTGCTCAACATGCATGACATGTGATGGTCTGAATTGCACAAGAGAGCATGTGATAGGCAGCTACAGATGACAAACAAGAACATGACATATCAATAAATCTGCTTTGACGGGAGCTGGAGGTACAGAGAATCAAAAATCCTTTCAAAAGGACGGAGTGAAAATAGGATAATTTTGTACATGCATTGCATGCTTTTGTCAACAATGTGTTAATTTATTTACAACAATTTGAAATCAAATATACAACGTCAAACTAAAAGCACTTAAAATTACACACCTAACTTTTTGGGCACCCAATCAAGCCCAAATGTGAACTTCTTTATTTGCACGACCATGTACTCTGGGAAAGATGCGAAACGAGAAGTCCTGAGGAGAGAGAAAGATAAATCTTTTAGAGCCTGCATTTATACATATATTGGGATTTACAGGGGTTTATATATATATATATGTTATATATATATATATATATACACACACACACACTCTCTGCAAAAAATGATTTTCTTACTTAGATTTTTTGTCTTGTTTTCAGCCAAAATATCTAAACATTCTTAAATCAAGAAGGATTTTCTAGACAAGTAAAAATTATTGTCTTGTTTTCAGAAAAAACATGTCAAAATTAATTGAGTTTTTGCTTAGAACAAGCAAAATAATCTGCCAATGGGGTAAGCAAAATAATCTT
>NW_015647461.1:1373057-1398131 GCF_001515625.1 Sinocyclocheilus rhinocerous
TATATATATATATATATATATACACAATGCCATTCAAAAGTTCCAACATTGTTAATAAATCAGCATATTAAAATGACTTCTGAAGGATCATGTGACACTGAAGACTAGAGTAATGGCTGATAAAAAATTCAGCTTTGCGTCAGGAATATATAATATTTTAAAGTACACTACAAAACAGAAAATCCTTTTTCTTTTTAATGGCATTAATATTTCACAATATTACAGTTTTTTTGGTAACACTTTAGTATAGGGACCAATTCTTATTATTAACTAGTTGCTTATTAGCATGTCTATTATTAACATATTGGCTGTTTATTAGCATTTATAAAACACATATTGTGCATGACCATATTCTACATCCCTAATCCTACCCAATACCTAAACTTAACAACTACCTTACTAACTATTAACAAGCAGCAAAAAGAGTTTATTGAGGCAAAATTGTAGTTAATGGTTTGTTAATAGCGAGAATTACACCTTAAAATAAAGTGACCATTTTTTCTGTATTTTTGATCAAATAAATATAGCCTTGATGAGCATAAGAAACTTCTTTAAAAAAAAAAAAACATTAAAAATCTTACAGTTCCCAAACTTTTGAACAGCAGTGTTAATATATATATTAACAAAAATATTATAAAAATGACAAAAAATACAATAAAAAGTAATGATATTTTATAATTAAATGCATATATTAAATAACATTAAAAAAAATTATTGTAGATGTAAACCCCATGATATTCTTCTAAATTTTGGAGAATGTGTTTCAAGTCCTTCGAAGGTCTCAAACCAGAACCTTGCTTACTTCACTCCGGCCGACTTGGCTTGCAGTGCAGAGCTCCAGAAGTCTGGAACATTCTCAGGCTCAGTGAAGGCTTGCAGACAGGCAGTGAAGGGGATTCGGGCTCTCACCGGCTCTGGAGGGGGCCGCATGTTCTCCTCAGCTTCCTTCCGCTTACTTTCATATGCTATTAACTCCTCTGTACAAACGACAAAACCATAAGCAATTAAAACACCATTAGGTCAACCAGCACATTAGATCCATTGAAAAGACCTAAAATAAAATAAAATATCACCTGACTAAATTAACTTTAATCAATGTTTAAGAGTCAGATCAGGTGGAAAATTTTGTAGTGCAGGATCAATGTTTAACTCAGTTGTAGAAGGCATTACCTCTGTTGCTGGCAGCCTCCAAGGGTACAGGAAGCTGCATAAGATAGTCCACTCGCTGTGAGTAGCGCACGTTCTGTGTCTGACAGCACTGCACTCGCTCCTCAACTAAGAAGCGGAACACATCGCTGGGGTTCTCTGAGCCTGAACTGTTCCTCTGGAAATGGCAAAACACAATATCACCTACAGAAAGTTCTCTTCTGTTGAAGCCATGGCACAGTGGGTAGCACTGTACATTATAAGAGCTGTTTTGCTCATGGAAAAACAGGTTTGAATCTGACCCGTTCCCATTTGCCTTTTCTCCTTAACTTTCCTATCTACTTTTCTGGAAAAAGCCTGTAAAATGTTTTGTTGCAGCACTAAGAACCTTCAAAGACGGACAGCACTGAATACATTAAAGGGATAGTCCACCCAAAAATGAAAATCATGTCATTATTTATTCACCTTTGTTTCATTCCAAACCTGTATGCATTTTGATCTTCAGTAGAACATTAAAAAAATATATTTTGAAGAATGCCGGTAACTAAACAGTTTTGGTTCCCAATGACTTCCCATTGTATTTTTTTGTTTATATAATGGAAGTCATTGGAAACTGAAACTGTTTGTTTACAAACATCCTTCAATATATATTTAATGTTCCATAGAACAATAAAGGTCATACAGGTTTTGAAGGCCACACGGGTGAGAAAAAAAAGGATTTTAATTTTTGGGTGGACTATCCCTCTTTCATCCAAAATCATGACATAAAACACAATAGCGGTCGCATAATTCATAGTTCTACAAAACAAATGGTAAACAAATCAACTTTCGATTTAAATTTAGGCATCTTTAGGGAGAGCTCAGAATTAGTCCATAATTAAGATCAAAGAGGTCATCCTACGGCAGTTCCGCTATTCTGAGGCCATGCGGAAATATACCAGCCCTCTTCTATCAAGTCTGAGATACCAGAGACCACTGAGCAGAGAACAAACCTGCTGAGGATGTAGAAACGCACCACAAGGTCCCCTCACTGTTCACAGGCCTTATGCTATTTCACACAAGGCACAGCTGAGGGCAGCTACAAATAAACCAGTCAACATTTCTGAGTACTAAACATATCAAGAGACTATAGCTCTGTCTTGGTTTTATGAAGCTGATCCCGCTTGGTTTATGTGCACTGTCAGGAACAAGCAAATGTCAGCAACGATTAGCTCTTGATCAGTTCATCACTTCAAAATCAAACAGCTATATAAATATATCTAGAGTTGAAAAGCTTTACATGAAATCTAAACGGACCCTTTTTATCTCTATTGTGAATGCTTCTATCTATATTGTGAATAGATCTCTTATTGTTATGTCTATTGAGAATGATTTGTTGTATTGTGAACAATTCATCTGTGAATGTTAGTTTAAATATAAAAAATGTCCACTGAGTCTCTAGTAGGCATTCCTATACTCGACCTCTCTATCTAACTATATTAGGTGGCCGATCATTGCTTGCACTCCCATTGGTAGCTTCTACATCACATCACTACTTACTCGTTCAAACATTTGGTGTCACATAATCTTGAAAAAACTAAATCACAGTTTCCACAAAAATATCAAGCAGCTCAACTGTTTTCAACATTGATAATAATAAGAAATGTTTCTTGAGAACCAAATCAGCATATTAGAATGATTTCTGAAGGATCATGTGACACTGAAGACTGCTGAAAATTCAGCTTTCCATCACAAAAATGAATTACATTTTAAAATATAAATATAAAATAAATATAAAAAGAGACAATATATAAAGAGACTTATTTTAAAAACTTTTGAATATTATTTACATAAAGTTGAATTCTGCTCAACTTCGTCACCTCACCAATGATCATTGTTGCTTATGTCACAGGAAACTGGCAATTCTAATACAAAAAGCTAATTACTATCAGTGTGAATGCTCCTTAATAACCCGCTAACCCTCTGAATTGATTTTCCTTTTCAGCTGATGTCACCAAGCACTTATATTTTCCAAACCCTCCCTCCAGCCACCTGTCATGTAGAAGCCATTTTTCACAATCCAGTCAATTCAAAAGTATGCCACATTGTAGAAGAAAAGTAGTAATAAAATGGGCTGTGAATTCTATTTCTTGTTGACATAGTGTATCTCAATGTAAATGTCTAACAGTGCGGCTCCTACTGTTATTTGTTTTTAAGTCACGGAAAAGTGTCAGGGAAGGCAACAGCTTTCATTCTGGACATGAACCAAGTGGGGAGGGTAACAGGAAGCATTATCTGCCCTGTGTAACCGATAGGGGTATCTAATTTTAATTCAGTTGAGAAAGTCACTTGAAGTGTGTGTCTGCCAGCAGAGGGGTAGAGAGTGCAGTCGAATGTGTCTCCTGAAACCAGAGCCTGCTGACAAGACTCAAAGTCTACAAACACGAAATTCCAGCCAAACCCTAGAAACCCTCGATTCTCTGAAATAATTTTTTAAGAAAAGAAGATTGCAAATGGGATAGTTTACCTAAAAATAAAAACTCTGTCAGAATTTACTCACCCTGTATCAATCCAAACCTCAATGTGCAAAAGGAGTCATAAGAATTTGTCTAATGCCAAGCTGATCTTTTTCCGTAAAATGAAAGTAATTTATAACCAGCTTTCAGCTAAAGAAAAAAAAGTCATATAGGTTTGAAGTGACATGAGGGTGATAATTTAGGATTTTCGTTTTTGTGGGAACAATTTCTTTCAGACATCAAAGGAAATATTGTGTTTTCCAAAAAAGAAGCACATGATAGAGAAACACATTCATACCTCTACCAGGTTAATTAAGTGCAGCAAGAATTCGTGAGCATCTTGTTGCCGGTTCGAGGAGAACTCTGGGTGTCCTTTACTGACCAGCGCTTTGAACATCTTAGGTGAAATCCCTCTTTGCTGCTGCTACAGAAGAAAACAACATGATTCATCTAGGCTCAGGGTCACCAAATGCACTTTAAAATGCCATCAGAAAACCTATTAAGAAAGTTGGATTGCAGTTGACGTTCTTAAACACTCTTAAGAGGCCACAAACCTGAACTTTAGGAAAATGGCAAGCAGCATTTTTTGTTCCATAAAAAATGCATAAAATTAAGCCCATGCATTCTTTCTTTGAACAAGAAATGATTTATATTATTTTGGAAGCATATTAACAATTCTGTAGAAATTCAGTGGACCTCCAAATGACTATATTTTAGTCATTTATAATAATTCACACACAAAAAACAATGTTAAAAACAATGATAACTTTTAGAATACAATAGATCAGTTAATATCTGATATTGTGGCTCCTCTCAAACAAACAATCAGACAAGACAAACAAGCACACCAAAGGTACGTTCATGTCTGCGATCCCATTGGCAGTAACCACATTGTGTTCCTGCTCATTTGCATAAAATTAAACTCTACTCAACTTTGTTGTATGATTTTTTTTTGTAACCTCAATTTGCCAATGAATGACCTCCAGTTATTGCAAAAAACTGTCAATATGAATGTACCTTAAGGTTGTCTCAAATAAGTCTCAAAAAAGTAACTAGGCACCATGGGTATTGGTCTGACAAGCATCTTGTAAGTGTAAACAGCGTTATGTGGACCTAATCGAGCCAAATATCAACAAGACAGACCAAGTCAAATACCTTGTATTCTTCTTTCATCACCTGTTCAATAAGTTCTGATTTCATTGGAGGTTTTGAGTACTGGCCTGACAGAAGTCCACGACCGAGTTTCGCCCTTAAAATGTAGGAAAACAAACATTCCAATTTAGATACCATGTCGAATTGATACAGAGTGCTGCCATATTAAACTTTCAATTAATTATCAATCAATGTACCTGTCAAACTCATGCAACCGGTATAATACTGCATTGCAAATATATTATACAAGAATTAGATGTAACTTGAATTTCAGAAATCAAAAAGAAGATAAATGTAACATGATATTAACATTCCATGACAAAAACACCTACATCTGTGTGTTGAAATCCTGCGTTGGATCAAGGGGTGAGTAGTCAAATATTCTCTGTAGGTTCCCAACATACCTGCAGCATAAATATTGGAAAGAAAAGCAATAATCTTTTACTATTGCACCTGCATATTTACTTCAGTAAGTAAAGACCCTGGCTAGATGCTTTAAATCTGGCACTGAAATAAAATCATTAAAGGAGTAGTTCACTTTCAGAATGAAAATTATGTCACCATTTACTCACCCCCCACTTGTTCCAAACCTGTATGAGTTTCTTTCTTCTGTTGAACACAAAAGAAGATATTTGGAAAAATGTTGATGAGCACCATTGACTTCCATAATAGGAAACAAAATACTATGGAAGTCAATGGTGCTCATCAACTGTTCAGATCCGAACATTTTTCAAAATATTTTCTTTTGTGTTCAACAGAAGAAAGAAACTCATACAGGTTTGGAACAAGTGGGGGGTGAGTAAATGGTGACCGAATTTTCATTCTGAAAGTGAACTACTCCTTTAACATACACACAAAAAAAAAGCAATCAAACTGCTAGAAGGCACAGATTAAAGGAATAGCTCTCCCAAAATTGAAAATGTAAATTTGAAAATGTACTCACTCTCAGGCCATCCAAGATGTTGAATAGTTTGTTTCTGTATTGGAACAGGTTTGGAGAAATTTAGCATTACATAATTTGCTCACCAATTTATCCTCTGCAGTGAATGGGTGCCATCGGAGTGAGAGTCCAACTAGCTGATAAAAACATGACTCCAGTCATTCAAGTTACATCTTGTGAAGTGAAAAGCTGCATGTTTGTAAAAAATAAATCTAACATTAAGACGTTTTATCTTTAAACCATCACTTTTGGCCAAAATATGAGTCCATAATCCATAATAGCTATTGCTTCAAATAAAGTCCATCCCCTGTTGTCCTCTCACATCAAAATCCACTGACATATTTGTTTAGAACTGTTTTGGACTGCTTTTGCCTGTAAATGGTGCTTTATCTGTGCATATTTCTCACCTAATTTAGACAACATGACTCACTGGAAAAAGTAATATTATTGAAAGCAATTTTATCATATCTAATATTATGGAGGACTCATATTTTAGCTGAAAGCAATGGTTTGAAGTTAAAATTCATGTTTATTACAAACATGCAGCCTTTCACTTCACAAGATGTTAATTGATGGACTATAGTCGTGTGGATTACTTGTGGATTATTGCAATGTTTTTATCAGCCATTTGGACTCATTCTGATGGCACCCATTCACTGCAGAGGATCCAGTGGTGAGCAAATAATGTAATGCTACATTTCTCCAAATCTGTTGCGATGAAGAAACAAACTCATCTTGGATGGCCAGAAATGTCACTTCTACAAGTGTGATAGCATTCAAACCCAGCTTTTTACTTTGGGTACAGACTGAGTAAAGACAATGGTAGGAGAATGTGAACAAGTATGTAGAATGTATTGGACCATTAATGGCTACAAGGTACTTACGCTCTCTGGAACTCTGGAATACTGAAAAGCACATGCATAGTGGTGCTCAGGTAGCAGCTGTTGCCCAGGTTTTTGATGCCTGTATATCCTGAGCCATAGACAGGCTTTAGCTTTAGACCCGCCTCCTGAATAACTTCCCAATCGCTCACACGAGGCTGGACGAGGTTGTCTGTATGATGGCCATTCTCTGTCTGTGAAGGATGGACATAGACATTTGAGGAGATTGGAAGGAGGCAGTGTTGCTTGTTTTTGCTTAAGTACTTAACTAGTTGTTAAAGGGGTCATATGATGTGATTTACATTTTTCCTTTCTCTTTGGAGTGTTACAAGCTCTTGGTGCATAAAGAAGATCTTGCTGTGGATCGCCGGATCGGATTTTACCGTGGACGAAGTGGAGTCCAGCCCGGGGTCGTCACATGTGGTTGCTGCAAGCCCGCCGGCCGCACCGTTCTCAAGCCCGCCAGTCGTTCCTCACTGTAGCCCGCCGGCCTCCGCTCACTCTAGCCCGCCATGTGTGTGACGATGTGTTTCGTTGTGAAAGCGAAACTACTTTGTATGGCCTTCCAAAAGAGGACACGTCTAGAAATCAGTGGTTAAGTTGTATTTACAACACTGTTCCAGAACAGTTCAAATCACAGCACACCTCGCTTTTCAGACCGATGAGCTTTGTAAAAATCGACGCGTTTCAGAAAGGCGGGGCATAGAGGAGAAACAATAATGTACAGTATGTGGAAAATAATGTGTTTTTTTAACCTTAAACCGCATAAACACATTTCATTACAGCAAATGCACAAAATAATGTTCTTTTTAGCAACATCATATGACCCCTTTAAATTCACAGGGATTTTCAAACTTTTTGATGGCCAGACCCCCAAATACTGTAGGAAGCTAGACCCATTTATACCGTAAAAAATAAATAAATCAGAAAAAAGTCACAATTCTCGCCATTAACAAACCATTAACTATGACTTTTACCTCAAATAAACTCCTCATTTGCTGCTCATTAATAGTTAGTAGTTAGGTAGTTGTTAAGTTTAGGTATTGGGTAGGATTAGGGATGTAGAATATGGTCATGCACAATATGTGTTTTATAAGTACTAATAAACAGCCAATATGTAATAATAGGCATGCTAATAAGCAACTATTTAATAATAAGAATTGGTCCCTATACTAAAGTGTTACCAAAAAAAATTATAAAAATATCATCTGTAACACAGATATTTAGTAAGAAATGTACTATTATTATTAATATTATTGTTGTTATTATTATTATTATTATTATTATATTGTATAATCTGCATAGTCAAGTATTAAGAAGATATACTTTTATTTTAAAAATTTGGAAAATTTTGTAATAGGTGGAGAACTTTTTAAATAAATTGTGGGGAAAACATACATACCCTTTGCATTTGCAGCATATCTATTCCAAAGTGTAACAAATGTTCTGATATGTGAGGATCAAGCACTGCTTCTTCTTCATCAAAAGAATAAACATCTGCAAAAGAAACAGGAACTGAAACATCCATAAAAACTTCTATAATCTGTTTTTTGTCTAAATTATGCTTGAGCTTGAAATTTTCTGTGTGTGTTATACATGCGTGCCAACATATTCCCTGAAAGTCTGTGACGCATGAAAACCTGTCATTGAGAGACACTTACCTGCTCCATCTGGGGTGATTGTGTCGAGTTTAACTGCCAGGGGGAAGTTGGTTTCTTTGTAGTGCTCAAGGGCATGTCCGTTCCCTCCGCTCCCATCAAAGAACCACTTCCCACAGAGGACAGAGCCATCCGTCAGGTTTAGCCACAGGTTCTCTCTCATTTCACACTTGGCGCACTTCCAGCCGCTAATAGTACATAAACCATATTGAAGACACAAACAGGCAGGAGAGGAACTCCTCATATTTCAGTTCAGGTAATGCAGGTGTCTTCGAAGTGATGCGGCTATGTTACTCTATAATCCACTCACTATATGCTGTAATCTTATCATGTAGACCAAGACCGAGACCATTTCCAGCATATCAGTATATCAGCTAGACCAATCAGTTGGCCCATATTTGGCCATTTTGAGATTATCTGCCACATGGCTAAAGAAAAGTGTTTAACACCTTCAGTGTTGTTATTGCCAATTAAAACGAATTGTTTTCAGTAATTAAAAATGAAGCAGTAATATAATAAAATATAAACGTTGGATACAAAACTTACAAAAATGTAAATAAAAATGAGAAATAAATAAGATTAAGTTAAATCTTAACTTAGATTAAGTTGAAGATTAAGTTGAAGCACTAAATTACTAAAACTATATTAAAAAAATTAAATAAAGGCTAAAATGGGGGGGGGTAATAAAAAAACTAAAATGTAAATTAAAAGGAAAACAGAAAATATTAAAGTTTATTCAAAATACAATAATAGTATATCAATAATTACAAAAACAACACTGATTCCTATTGTGTCTGCTCTGAAATCTAGCAACAACCTTAGCAAAGGAAAATGCAAATCTTCTCTTTTTAAGTTTGCAAGATAAAGATCATTTTAGAGTAAATATGGTAAAAAGTGTTGCATCTATTTTTGCTGTCTAAACTGTTAAAGCTCCCTTTATAAGTTCAATAGCAAAGACATAAAGATTACACAATACCAATCCCAAAGGGATTCCAGTTTATCTGCTCGGATCTAATTTGATAGCCATTTAATTTCAATTAGAATCCTTTAGGATTGGTTCCAAATTCTGAAAAAAAATCCATGCTCCTCAAAGAAGTTTTTAGGAATATGGTAAAGGGATCTCAAAGTGGTCTGGAAATATGACAAGCTTGGCTTCATCTTCATACTCATAACCATCTCCGTTAAAATCACGGTTAAGCTCTAAATCTTCAGGAAAGGAAGCAGAGAGAGATATTTTTCATTGAGAGCTGATGGGATGACTGCACTCAAAACAAGTGCTTAAAATGTCCCAAAAAAATGAATGAATAAAAACATGATGAAATTGCACAAAATGTACACAATCGAAAATAGATTTCTATTCATATTTATCTTTTAGTATGTTTTGATGAAACATTTTCTTGAGCTCCCTTGATTGAACCACAAAAAGTGTATATTTTAGGGGCAGCGAGTCGCATTTTGCCTTTTTCAGGTTTTTAACAACCTTTTAAAAATGGCTTTTTTTACACTTAAATCATCCTGCAATGCAAATTCAAAATGAGGTCATAAAAACTGCAAGTTTGCTCATTATAGAAGAATAATACATCAATTTAATTAGTTTGAGTATGCCACATTTAAAGTTTTTTTCTGCACGACAACATGGCTACGAAAACTGACTAAAGAAAACATGATCGCATATGTTTGAGCTCCAAGCAGACATATTATCCTTAATAAAACAGTCTGAGTTGTCTAAATGACATATTTGGGAAAGCATTGTGGGTTTACAAAATGACTGGCATCCTTTCTGACGTATCGCCCTCAACCAGAGAAGGAGGCGTTTATAATGATTGGATGCCTGAGAATAAGCGGCCTCCGGTCCCCCAGCTGCTACGTCACACCTCCAATGGCAGAAGTGTGTCAGCTTGGGGGGTTGATAGGGCACAGCAGCTGACAGGCATAGTCGGCCACTGTAAACCAACCCTCCATAGCAGAAGATTAGGCCTGGGCAAGCATGTGGCACTTTAGATTTAGAACGGTTACTAACTGCATATACAAATAAATTAGCTAAATTTAGCCCCAGCCAGTAATGACTGAGACTGCTAAACATAAAAATACATGGCTTATTAAAAAGGGTTTGAGGTAGAAGTTTAAGTCTCTGCTTTTTTTTTTTTTTTTACTTTAAAACAGACTTACCTAAAAATATTTTTCCGTTCCTTCTTCTTGGTATGGCACCCCCTGCAGCACCTGTGGCTTTCTGTAATTAACATCAGGAAAAAACATGGGTCATAAAACTGTAAAGTGCTTTGTACTGAAATATTTTTATATGGACCACAAAACCATACAAAAGTTTTTTTTGTTTTTTTTTGTATTTATACATCATCTGAAAGCTGAATAAATAAGCTTTCCATTGATGTATGGTTTGAAAATCTGGAATCTGAGGGTGCAAATAAAATCGAAATATTGAGAAAATCGCCTTTAAAGTTGCCTATATAAAGTTCTTATCACTGCATATTACTAATCAAAAATTAAGTTTTGATATATTTACGGTAGGCAATTTACAAAATATCTTCATGGAACATGATATTTACTTAATATCCTAATGATTTTTGGCATAAAAGAAAAATCGATAATTTTGACCTGTACAATGTATTGTTGGCTAGTGCTACAAATAGACCCGTGCTACTTATGACTGGTTTTGTGGTCCAGCGTCACATATGGTATTACTACGTGATGTGGATATTTTCCATATTTATAAGCAGTGCTGACAGTATCTGTTCCTTGTTTGTATGTTTGTTGTGGTTTTCGTTCCGGTGTTTTGAAAATTTAATAAAAGAAAATCATAAAAGGAAACAACATGGGCAATAATGCCATGTGTGTCTATACAGAACAACAAATATTACTGAATCATGTTGCAAATCTGGATAAAATCCAATTGATGTGCATATGAAAGCTTGACAGTTGGGAATGTTTGTTCTGTACAAAGCACATAATGGTAAAATCAATTGATTGTAGAGTAACGACTGAATGGGTAATGCTGACAGGCTTCTCATGTAATCCCAAGTATAAACAGCAAACACAAAAGCTACAGGAACAGGGCCGGCTGTTTCTGGACATATCCAGACATGAAAATAGCAGCATTTAACCAGCATATACACATTCACTTGGAAAGAACAAGAAACCATTTCATAATTAGGTTCCTGTTCTAAATAACCAACAAATCAGTCATCATTAGGCCAGTATATAAGAGCATACTGGGATTCAGTAGAACTGCTATAAGGAAAGACTGCCATGGTAACATTAAAAAACGAGACATTACTTTAAAATCTGAAGATTTAAAATCTATTATATTAAATTTAGTACATATAGTGAAAAACAATGTAAAATGGTGTTTTAAATAATGCGGCACAGTTCAGTTTTCTTCTCTGTGTACCATGCTGTTTTTTTGTTAATCTACCATGCTGTCTAGTTATATACTGTCTAGTTATCACAGAAAATAATCCTGACATGTCGCTCAGTTTGTGAAAAAGCTCAGAAAACACATTTACTGTAGTTATTGTAAATATCCAGATGTTCTTTTACTGTGCTTTTTCTTGCTGACATTTCCCAAGAGGGTTATGCTGGGCTCATCATTTATAAGCCAAAATGTCAAAAGCACCCTCTGAACTGCCTGTTTCCTTCTAAATTTGTGCTGAAGAACTGTCACATCACATGATTAGAACCATAACATTCAAATATGCTTTCAAAAACAACAGTTCTGAACATGGACATACATTTTCTAAATCCAACAGACCTCCTGCTATGCAGTCTTCATGAATTGTGTACATTTAGGTATGTGAGTATAGCATAGCTCTAAAACTTGAAGAAGAGGCAGGCAAAACCCATCTGCAAGAAACTCAACTCACAATGAAGAGTGAAAAATATCTCTCTCAGGACCTCTTAAGTAATCATCTCAATACTCTTAGCTGCGTTCTAAATCCAACAGTCATCAATGTCTGCTTGATTGAATTTTTCCACATTTTTGGAAGTTATAATAAAATAAAGTAAGACTAAAAGAGGACAAATCAAAAGGATGTGACCTCAACAAGCTACATATACTCTGACTGCAACAACTCGTTTATAAAATCGATAATGATAATAATTGACAAACTAATCTGATTAGTGATTAATTGTGTCTGCGCACTATGATAAGATGAGCAGTAATGAGCTGCTTTAATGAGCAGTAACAGTAAAGGGACTATTGTAATGGAATATAAATGTAATATTTTCAGATGAGTGAATGTGTGTTCCTCCTACCTCATACCAGGTTTAGTCTTTGCTTTTGTTTTTCTTTATCATTTTTAATGTACTGATTTGAACTTCTACTTTCAAATAGTAAGCAATCGGTTAAATTGTTTCATTGCACATAGATACACTCACTATATATGTTTTCAGTGCCTTCAAATTTCACATTGTTTGGAGGATAATGTTGATGTGAAATGTGAAAGAACACTTTTGTAAATAATGGATTAAAATTAATTCAGATATTTTTTTAATAATTAATATTTTTCAGACTGTCAGACTAATCAATAATCAAAATAATAATTAGCTGCTACATACATAGTCTCAGTAGCCTAATAAGCACATCCACACATTGAATCTGCTGACAAAAGTCCAAAGAAAGCTCCACAGATTTCTGCAGAATCGGAACATCTGTCATTCACGATCCACACATCCTCCACCCCTTGCATGTTTAAAAAGCATTATTGCTAATTTGAAAATGCTTTGAAATACATGTTTAGTATTGTTGGCCTTATTTAGCACAACTTTTCATATTTAAATCTATTCCACAGATTTCCTCTCAAAATCAGCACAGTGCAATCTGCAAATTCGAACTTGACCTAATAAAATACTGGCCTCATCTGTTCTGGAAAAGTTTACTCATTATTCACTGGCACCTTATGTTTATGGTAATGCTTTTGTTATGTTACTGGATGCACTAAATCTGTTTGTACACAAAACATTAAGTCAAAAGTGTCAATTGCAAATTAAGTCAATTGCGGTAAGCAGACAACACAATGAAAGTTCTTCATCAAGACATTCACTGACAGGAATCCATCTTCAACATGTGCTGCACTACATTACACCAATGATCATTAAATATTACTTTGTCTCTTTTGCTTTCTTTGTGTTGTTGGATACAGCTCTCAGTAAGTTTCCATAATGCATTTAATATGCACAGGTTCCTTTAGAGTGAATGAAACATATATTTACTTTTTCTGTGAAGTTTACAAAGAATCCGACAATTAAAAAAAGCTTGAAAAAAGTTTTGTCACTCTTCTTACCTCTTTCACGTGTCTTTTTAAGTGCATGTACACACTCTGTCCAGTTTTACGGTAATGTCTCTCCACATGTTCTCTTCCGAAACCCAGGAATGAGTTCATACACACATACAGACCTCCTTCCGATTCCTAAAAAATGATGAAACCTGATTTAAGCTAAGACAAATGTAGGCAAGTAATTTTATACTTCATGTTAAATATCAATAATTAAAACCAATTGTACATAATGTACAATTTCATATGTCTAATAAGTTACATTTAGAAAACAAATGTGAACAATACTATTAGAGATTAGATGTCATAAACATTTGAAGTCATAAACATACAAACTGTATACATGAAAAGAGAAAACACTTTAATAGCTGAACACAATCAAAAACAACTGAATCATTTTTGCAGTCTAGGGCTTTACTGAATTTGAATGCAGAGTATCTGCTCTCTATGATTAGAAATAGGCCTAAAATTATTAGACATAAAAGTTATAAATAAACATAAAATTGCATAATGCTCAGAATTGTGCCTTTTACTTTTATAATTTAAATTACTACAGTAATGGTGCCCTTTTTTGTTGCTGCACATGTTAATGAAATGTTTTCAGGCATATATTGCAATAACATGGCATCATGATACTTTTGGTCATTAAGATTATTCACATAATTTATAATGCTTGTAAGTTGTTTTCAATGGCGTTTGTTCCTTTAAATTGAAAAATTCATACAAAACAATAAGATTAATTATTTTAAACTCTTTAAGCAGTAAAGAATAAACAAATGAGAAGTTTAATCTGAATCAAAACACTGAGTTACAGGACTGGTGTGTGTTGGTTAGGGTGTTGAGGGCCCACCAGATTGAAAAACCTGTCACTAGCTCCTGGTGACACACGAGCTTGAACAGATAGTGTGTAAAAATAACCTGTCTTTTAGTCTGACATGACAAACTCCAAACAGCTGAGTCACCTTTAAAACTTTTGCAATATTTCACATTATTCACCCTGACGCCAAGTGGTGGCGTTTTCAGATCTACGCTCAGTGAGTTTGATGTGTTTATAATGGCAGTGGCAGTACAGTCTGCATGTAGTGTACTTCATACTGAATAACTTAACGTTATCTTTTTTTAAATCTTTTAACAAGCATTTTTTTATGGAATATTATATGTATTACGTTGTCCTTTATTATTACTTCGTTTTAAATTCCATTTATTGTTAAGTATTTTATGTATAGGCCTACTAATTGTATCCTCTTTTATTATCATTATAAAATGAGCTTCATCTTTAATCTGTTATATTAATTTAGGTATTTTTACGTTTTCATGTAAAGTACTTGGTGCTTACTGTAATGTTTTTTTTTTTATGAAAGGTGCTATAGACTTAAAAGTTTGTTTATTTATTATTGGTTATTATATTATTAGTATTATTATTGCTGTTGTTATAAATTTTACATTGTGTGTCAAAGTTAACTGCTAATTAAACTCTCTTTGCCGTGTACCATATAACCCACACTAAATAACTTTACTCTTTTAATAATAATTCAGTAATAATTCTGGTCTAACTTTTTATTTTTTAATTATAATATTAGTCAAAACAAAATGTATTGAAATTGATGTTTTACAATGATATATTAGACTGAAGACAATAGACTGATATACAGTAGTCGGGAGTTGTTTGCTTGGAGAAAGAATTTATGAACTGAAATTTTATTTTATTCACATAATTCTGAAATCATCTTTTAATTGACCATATCTTCTGATGTAGCACTTCAGCACTTTACCTTTATGGTTACTGGAAATTTCTGATTCTAGTGTGACTGCAAAAACAAATTTTTTATAATGTTTAGGTTTCGATTCCAATTGTTTCTTTGGTATTTGTTAACTTGAAAGCCTGACTGGCTTTCCTATTTCTGTGGAACACAAAATAAGAAATTATGAATAATTTGTTTGATCTTTTTCAAGAAAATATAAAGAATGGGGACAGGAGCTTTCAAGTTTCTATAAACAAAAGCAGCAGTCAGTATGTGCTGTATTCCAAATCTTCTGAAGCCATACAATATATTTTTGCAATGAACAGTCTGAAATCAATAAATGATGACATTTTAATTTCTGGGTAAATTCTTTAAGCAATACTCAAAAGAATACACAAGAGCAGTAATCTATTTATAATCATTAGTTTATTGGTGCCAGAGGCAAAAAAGGGAAAAAGAAACATTATTTATAACAATACATTATACATTGTATAATGGCTGAATATTTTGGACAGGTATGCATGAGCACTCCTAGTTATCAGGGGATGACTTGGGGCTGTGGTCGATGAGATTCTTATCAAGTGTCTGAATCTGGAACCAGGGTCCATCTCCTTTTTCTCTCATGTGTCGGCGGACTTCAAGTTGTAGTTGTCTACAAGAAAAATAGAGGATAATAAATTAAGAGATAATCAATTAGGCTACATAAAAACAAGACACATATCTGTGAGCAGTGCCTTTGTTGTTGTGGTACTGACATTAAATTGCATCGCAAGGTTTGAGAATTCCTTCATTATTTTTACCCTACACAAGTTTTTGCTCTTTTCTTCTAATCTTTTAGTCCATGATTTATTAATGATATTGTGATATTTCTTTACTTGAAGGCACCTCACACTTGAAATGAACCTACATATGGTGGGGAATGCTTTAGTGAGCAGAATTTTGAAAGGTCTTAATACAGACTGTTAAACTAGATAATCTAAACCTTCTAGAGTCTAGACCTTCAAACTTTGATTCTACTTTAACCAAAATGGCTTAAATGTTATTATAGCATTAAATTGATAACCCATGAAAACCAGTTGAGTCTTTCTCCTTTCATTAATTAGTAATTCTTGTAATAAAATTCCAACTGTTTTGTCCTACTCAGTCATATGCATTTCATACCGTGGAGCAAGAAATTATTATGTACAGCAGTTAAAAAAAAAAAACATTGTGGTTCTCATCCCTTTTGACTCAAAGACTAACAAAAATTTCAGTTAAGACAATACTTTTACTTTTACAACATTTTATTAACAGAAACTGCAATGTGCTTAAGGAGAGGTGGTGAATGCTGGGCATAATCATAATGACACTCGCTCATAAGAGCCAGGTATTGATTTGCACTTGAGAGATCTGCCTAAACTGATTCCTGTCAGCAATAAAAGCTAAAAAAATTAAGGACACATACGAGTTCCACCTATTCTTATATTATAAATTAAAATATTTGGTAATAACTGTAAGTAAGTTCCCATTAGTTAAAGGGACAGTTCCAAAATGAAATTTCTATCTTTGTTCCAAACCTGTATGAATTTCTTCTGAAAACAAAAGAAGAATTTGGGTAACCAATCCGTTTCCATATTTTTGTTATAATATGGAAGTCAATGGGCACCAACAAGACTTTGGTTACCAATATTCTTTTAACATGTTCAGCAGCAGAAAGAAATTCACACAGGTTTAGAACAATTTGAGGCTGAGCAAAAGATGACAGAATTTTCATTTTTGGGTGAACTATCCCTTTAACATTTCTTAATGCATTCATTAAAGTTCACTAACAATGCCCAATACATTTGTTACAGTATGTATTAATCTTTAGTTAGGTACTGTAAACACAACCGTTCATAGTTAGTTCATGTTAGCTCAGGTCCATTAGATAGCATTAACAGATACAACTTTTGATTTTAATTATAAAATTAACTAAGATTAATAAAGGCTTTAAAAGTATTTTAATTATTATTACATGTTAGCTAATGTAGTTAAAGAATAGTTCAGTAACATAACTCCAGTCCATCAATTAACATCTTGTGAAGTGAAAAGCTGCGTGTTTGTAATAAACAAATCCATCATTAAGGTGTTTTAACTTTAAACAGTTCCTTCTGGCCAAAATATCTGTCCATAATCCATAATGATGCTTCCTCCAGTGAAAAAGTCCTTCCCCTGTTGCATAGGCGCCGATTTATGTTTCGGAGCAATTTATGTCCCCCCCACATTTTCACCGCTGTATCCATGCCTAAATAATAACTGGGATAAGTTATCATACACATACGCAACAAATTTAATATTTTCAAATATTTCATTCTCGTTACTAATTAATTATACTGGGTTTTAGTTTTTTTCTAGAGTATACTCCGTTGGATGGTGCGTTTGATGAATTCACTACACAAAATTTTTCTTGCGAAGTGAAACGCACGGACTGTAAATACATTATTTAGTAACCAAATAACACACACATTATTGCTATGAGGGCTGTGCATTTTCACTAGAGAAAGAAATATTATGGAAAGAGGATTCGTTTTTAGCAGGAAGCAGCAGTTTGAAGTAAAAAACATCTTAATTTAAACATTTCACTTCACAATACTTTTATTGATTAAATTAAGTCATGTTAATTACTTGTAGATTATTGTGATGTTTTTAGCAACTGTTTGGACTCTCATTCTGACGGCACCCATTCACTGCAGAAGATCCACTGGTGAGCAAGTGATGCAATGCTAAATGTTTCCAAATCTGTTCTGATGAAGAAACAAACTCATCTACATCTTGGACTGCCTGAGGGTGAGTACATTTCCAGCAAATTTTTGGATGAACTATTCATTTAACTAATGTTAACAAAATGATACCTTAATGTAAAGTGTTGCCAAATATTTAGGAAAATATAAATCTAATTCTTAAATGTAAATACATATATGTAAAATATGTCATGTTCTCATTGATCCTAATTAGCTGAATCATATAAAGACAGCTTACCTCATTTCAGCCTTCTCGGCCTCCATTTGGATAAGTGCCATCATTTTCTCATAGTCCTTCACTGGGCTGTCATAAAAGGTACAAGCAATCCAACGGGTGATGGGATGCTAAGATATAATGAAGACAACCAATGAAAGGAAAGACCAGAAGCATTTATAACAGCAGCGACACAATAAAAAGAAATACAATTACAATAGGCACTTTTTACTGGCATATAGGGTGTATTTGATTAAATTTTAGAATACCTTGTAGTACTCCCAGTGCTCTGGTTCGTAACCTTCAGGTATCTCCGCTAACTCAGATTCTCCTGTTTAATGAATTGCAGATGTAACTGACATTATTCAAGTTATTATGGCAGGTACAGAAGCTACAGGAAGAAAAACTGCCAGTTACATGAGAAATGTACCTATGAAAATATTAACAAACGTCACAAGAGCTGCCACAGGGATGCCAGTGAGAAGAATGTAATATTTCTGGTGTAACAAAACAAGAGAGGAGAGAAAGATTGGGAAATTATTTCAAATTATTATTGGAATAAGAATGAGCATTATAAATAATATGCAACTAAAGAAAAGTACTTATAACAAGCTTTACCAGCAGGTGAAGAAATCTTCTGTCATAGAAGTCAGTGGGCTTGATGATAAACATCCTTTTCCCATGGCTCCCATGACGGACAACAACTGTAAAAGAACAAGGTTAAAATAGGTTAAAAAAAAAATAGCAAAAAGAAGGTCAGCAAGTCAACACACATTGCCACAGCATCACTATCTGCAAAACACCCTTTTTATTCAACAGGAAGTCAAATATAATACAAAACTAACCTGAAGCAAGAGTAACACACAGCTACAGCTGCAAATCCAACTGATAAGTCTCAAGTGGAAGTAAAACTATTACATACACAATGAGGGCCAACTTGGTAAAAACATGTTTGACAAACTTGGTTTGCACATCAACACTTTCAAGCAACGTGCAAGAAACTCAAGAAATATTTTGAATCAGAGACTGCTAACTATATGACTATGTAAAAACAGTATACGTACATACATAGCTTAACAGCTGTATGTGATAGCTATAGGAAAGTTACAGTTACAAAGGGGATTGCTGTAGAGGCCAGTTTACACTTGACATGCCAAGCTAGCAAAGCAAGGTCACTGCTAAACATAATCCTTCTCAACGGTCATGTCGTTGTGTTTAGTAACAATAAATATTCTTTACCTTGTTCTGAACGTGCAACAGTCCTGGAGAGCAGATTTGAAGACTGACACGTTCGTTTCAGCGGGTTCAATCGGGCTGTAAAAGCAGCCGCCGTCCGCAGAATGCTCATGCCCACCATGACTGTTGAGGGATTGCGTGCGTGAACAAGCCAAGGCCTTCACTGATTGGCTCATCTAACGCAGAGTGAAGCCGTGTTCTCCATTCATACTTAGGGCAAAATAAAGGTTCGTAGATGGCCCTCAAAATAATAAAATAAAATAACAAAATGTATTTGCATATATAAAATATTTTCATAAACAGCTGTTGACTTTGGAAATTAAATTAGAAATATCGTAAATAAGTGGATATCTTTTTTTTCGACAGCTTGAACAGAAAGCTTAAGAAGAGCAGAATAGAATAGAATAGAATAGAATAGAATAGAATATTGGAAAGTAGACCATTTGAATTGAGAAAATATGTTGAAATGAGAACAGATACATTTTTGAATGTCTGTAGTATTTTATTCACATTGAGTAATTTACACTTCAGTTTTCTGAATTACTCTTATTATTATTCCTTATACTTAAAAGAATAATAGTATTGCTTACAATATTAACTGGCTGAAATTCTGGGTCTATGAAGGCATTTGGAAAGTAGCACAAATAAATAATGAATCGTAAAATTGTTTCAATACAGAAAAAATACATTTAATAACAATCAACACTCGACAAAAAGTGCTCAAAGATACATGCAAATATTATTTAATGCGCCTCAATTGTATGCTATTTTAAATAGCTTTTGTAGGATAACGTTTTATTGCTTATTTATATTGGTGCTGTGGTGCTGAACGTGGGGGAAAAAATGTTGGAACTTTTAACGTGGAGAAATGTGTTGTTGTTGTTAATATATACTACTGTCCGACAGGTGGCGCTGCACGCTTCCGTTCATCGTTTCGTTTGACATTGTCAAGATGGCCGCGGCCGTGACGAGCCGCCTGACTGGCGCTGTCTGCAGACAATTTCAGCGTGTTGTTACAGTCTCTTCATACACACAGCCTCAATGTGCGACTCAAGCGTTCTCCAAATTTCATTCGTGTCAACGAAGGTATTTTTTTCTTGCTTATTATATGTCGGGCTTAAATGTCAGTGCATCATGATAGTGTCTTAACCAGAATGAACGAAGCATGATTTAATATATCACCAATTAATATAAACTTTTTTTCATATCTGTCGGAATTTAGACAAACGTATGACTCGTGGTGGTTCAGAAGCTCCATGAATAACCGAGCACTCCACACATCCTGTGTCAGGAAAGGACTGGAAGATTTTTTTGACCTGCCAGAGAACTGGGGTGAACAAACCGTTAAATCAGGTGCCAGCAATATTACATACCATTTCAGCTGAAAATTGTTTTGTTCTGTTACTATAAGCTGTAGTCTTTGTCTCAAAACAAGTGAGCTCCCTATCTAGACAGCATTATATTAAGTGCCCAAATATTCTGTCAAGATAAGAAGCCTACTAGGTTTTGAGGTACAGTCATATTAATCTACCATCTCATTACTTTATAATATATTGTTAATAATGTTTTTTTTTGTAATCTCAAAGGTGCTCCATGGACTGGCAAACAGCTTAGAGTGAAAAGTAATGAAGACTTACACAAACTTTGGTAATTGAGTAGTTTTTACAGTTTGAAGACTTTCAAACTTAAAACTCAATAAATATTAAAATACTATTTGTATTTTGCAGGTATGTTCTTCTGAAGGAAAATAACATGTTACTCACTTTAGAACAGGAGGCAAAACGACAGCGTCTTCCGATGCCCAGTCCAGAGCGCCTCAAAAAGGTATCAAATTTGTTGAAATGTAATTTAATTTAGTTTCCTTTGATAAAATGGTATAACCTTGAAAAAAATTACTATGGTGTTACTATGGTACAATGACGATGCACAACTTTGGTATACTGCTTGGGTCAGTAAGATTTATGCTTTAGCAAAAGATGCATTGAATTGATTATAAGTGACAGTGAACATTTTTACATTTATAAAAAAAATCTACCAATAACAACATGCTGCTCTTTTGAGCTTTCTCTTTATAAAATAATCCTGAAGAAAAAAAAAACATATCATGGCTTCCATAAATAAACTAGCACAACTGTTTTCAGCACTGATAATGATAAGAAATGTTTCTTACAGTAAATACCAAGTCAGCATATTAGAATGATTTCTGAAAGATCATATGCCACTGAAGACTGGAGTAACACCTGCTGTAGATTCAGCTTTGCCATCACAGGAATAAATGATATTTTAAAGTATTATAGAAAACAGTTGTATTATAGAAAACAAATCTATTTGATCAAATGTTTTTCATAACCACTGTTCTGAAGGGACATATTTGCACAGCCTGCCAAGTTTTATCTGCTGTATTCTTGGTCTCATGATTCTCTTTAAGGAAATGACAGCCAAGAGCAGCTATAGGTCCTAAAGTTTAAACACAGGGTGAATCTGTGCCTGTTCTCGTCAGTTTGTCAAGTGCACATGGATGAACCAATATTCCATTCTGAATTCGTCTAATAGGTTGAAAGGTCAATGAAGCGTCTTGACACAGTTGTGACAGAACGTGAGGATTCTCTGCGCTTACTGCAGACAGGACAAGAGAGAGGTAGACCGGGCGAATGGCGCAGAAATGTTTTTGGCAAAACCTTCTGGTAAGCAAATCAAATGAGTAAATATTTTGCAGATTGTTCTCCTATGCACATCTATTTTGTGTAATGTAACTTATTGCAAGCATGCTTGTTCATCAGGTACCGCTTCAAGGAACATCCAATCCCCTGGTACCTGAATTCCAGATACAAAAGGCGGCGATTCTTTGAACCTTCACATGTGGCCCCTTACACAAGGCAAGTCTCAGATTTGACAAGTCAACCACAAAAAGTTTTCACATCAGAGTAACAACAAATGTAACTGAAAAATGTATTTTATGGAATTATATTTTAAAGATTTGACGTTGTCTCACAAAGGTTTTGTATTCTTTGTAAGCGAATGCAAAGTTTCAGGTGGAATTCTCATGTGAACATTTAAGCTTTGAAATGTTTTTTTTTTTCCATGGGTCTCCATATTGACACTAACGAATGTTGTTACATTATGTAAATGACATTTTCTGGATACACAGTAATGTTTGCTGTTCTGTATTTTAGGTTGAGCCTTGAAAAATACCTGAGGAGTAAGATACGGAAAGAAAAAAGAGAAAAGAGAAACCAAAAAATGCTTGCCGCAGTGTTTCCAAAAAAGACTGCACTTGCATGAAACCACTTACAAGACTTTTTCGCATTTAATATTGTCTTTTCATCATGTAATTTTTTTTTTTTTTTCATTTCTCTACAAGTTTTGGAGATTCAAAATATGTTGTACAGTCAAATAATAAATTCAAACCTGTAACTGAGACTGCTGTTTTGTATATATGACTGTTGTTTTGTATATATTTACCTAGTTTCATTTTTACATCCTGTGTAAATTATTAGGATTGCAAATCATTCTCTTTTGAATAACTTTAATAACTGTCTGAATAGACAAGTTGAAATGTATTAATTATTAGAACAAAACTTTAAATACAAATGTGCACAATCACTACACTGACAATTTTATCTCTTTATGTAATATGAGAGAAATTTAGACCAGTTTAACAAAACAAAAAAAATTCCCCCAAAAAAAATTTATTCCCAAAACAGCCGATCAATTGTTAAAAGCATAAACATTTGGTTTCCTGTGGTGAGTTTTCTAGGAAGTGGCAAAGTGGTGTAAATTAAAAAACACTTTCAACTGTTTAAAGCACTGATGCAATTGAGGGATATAATTCCCATGTTCCAAAAGACATAACCTTGTCATTATTTAAAATTATTCAGGTGGTCAGAAACATTTATGTTGTCAAACTGGATATATGAAAATATTGTGTTGAAGAGTAGAAAAGAGTGCAACCATGTCAAACTGTTTAAAATATGGTTTGTTTGCACTAAAAATAACAGTAAGTGTCCTTGTTAGTTCCTGAGTTCACTAAGAAGGCTTTTTCTACTAGGTGGTGGTGTTATTTTTTATTTTTTTCCTCTCCCTCTGAAGGCAGCCAGGTGTTAATGGAACTGGTTAAGGGCACTTCCTGTCAACACACTGTTTCCCACCTTCCTCATACTCCTGCTTTGAAATCCACATTTGCTGGAAAGTTCCCTAAAAGTAACACAACAAAGTCGTAATTAATATATTGTGGTGTTGTTAGACTTAAATCAAGAGGTGAACGTATTGACAGTGATATTAAAATAACGAAATATTGATACTGTGCTAATACTATAGGCTACATTTAATATCATAAACAATTGTGCAGTTAAAATCTGATCCCGTGAGAGCCCTAGTGAACACTACTCACCAGAGATGCGAGGATAGAGCCCCCAATCCAGGCGCTAAATCTGCGCTCCACAGTTGTGTTGTTGGCTATCAATTTCAAACGCATACTCTGCACAAAGGACACAAAACAATCTATGTTAACATAAAAAAAAGCAACAAATCGATATAAAGCAAACCAAAATGTGCCACTTACTGGTGGCGTCTTCTGCGAGAGTTCTCTGTTAAGTCTGTCTGTAAAGCCTTGGATGAGAGTGTTTCCTCCTGTAACTACCACACTGCCATACAGACCCTGTTTAAAAAAACATGGGAAGCATAATGTCACCTGTATTGGCAGCAAAGACATAGGACATGTACATGTAGATGTACAGCAGAGTTTTAAAATCTTACTGGTCGAATGTCTATGTCACACATGCCAACGCTGGTGGTCACAACATGGCCGACTCCCAGCATGGTGTTCCCTGACAGACCCTGAGAAAATGTTAAGATGCCGTGAGAAAAAAAATACTAACATTTCAGAAAGAAACTTGGACAATGTAAGAAGGATATTTCTTGCCTTAGCGTTTGAAGGGTCTAAAAGGCCTTCTGGGATCTTAAGTCTTTCAGCTCCGAAATCACAGTTGTACCCATTAGGCAGCTCATAATGGACAGTGGGCATCTGGGCAGCTACTCTGTATAAGACAAATTGTGACATGTGGCGTTTTTCTTTTTCCATTAAGATCATAAGCATTGCACATACCTAAAAGTTCAACTGATAAAGTTAATTATGATATGTAAACTTAAAATGTTATATGTGACCCTGGACCACAAAACCAGTCATAAGGGTAAATTTTGTGAAATTGAGATTTATGCATCTGAAAGCTGAATAAATAAGTTTTCCATTGACGTATGGATTGTTAAGATAGGACAATAGTTGGCCGAGATACAACTATTTGAAAATCTGGAATCTGAGGGTGCAAAAAAAATCAAAATATTGAGAAAATCGCCTTTAACGTTGTCCAAATTAAGTTCTTAGCCATGCATATTACTAATCAAAAATTTAGTTTTAATATATTTACAGTAGGAACTTTACTAAATATCTTCATGGAACATGATCTTTACTTAATATCCTAATGATTTATGGCATAACAGAAAAATCATTTATTTTGACACATACAATGTATTTTTGGCTACTGCTACAAATATACCCCAGCGACTT
>NW_015647461.1:1400859-1401273 GCF_001515625.1 Sinocyclocheilus rhinocerous
ATAAAGCAGCGTTTGTGAGCGCAGTGCTGCTTTGTGTACAGCGTTACTGAGGAAACTGCTATTTTTTACCGCTCCAAAAGCGGCATCTAGTGGCAAAGAATGAATTTACATTTTCATTCAGACCAACCCGAAAAGACCAACAAGTAGCCGGGCAATATGCTAATGTTTCATGTTGACGTCAACATGTAATGGCTTGGGATTCGTTTTAAAAAAGACTTGTTTCAATGATTCAGAGTCGACTCTTTCTTTTGAGAGACAATAACTTTATACACGGTGCACTTTCATATTTAAAACTTTGCAGGATATTTTCATTCACTTAGAGCTGTGTTACACACTGCATGAAAGGTCATTTTCAAAAATCCATAATAGGGGCACTTTAAATTTAGGTATTGGGTAGGATTAGGGATGTAGAAT
>NW_015647461.1:1403927-1414181 GCF_001515625.1 Sinocyclocheilus rhinocerous
AATTGGTCTCATTTCCATTTCATCATGCCTGTAATGCCTGATAAAGCAGCGTTTGTGAGCGCAGTGCTGCTTTGTGTACAGCGTTACTGAGGAAACCGCTATTTTTTACCCCTCCAAAAGCGGCATCTAGTGGCAAAGAATGAATTTACATTTTCATTCAGACCAACCCGAAAAGACCAACAAGTAGCCGGGCAATATGCTAATGTTTCATGTTGACGTCAACATGTAATGGCTTGGGATTCGTTTTAAAAAAGACTTGTTTCAATGATTCAGAGTCGACTCTTTCTTTTGAGAGACAATAACTTTATACACGGTGCACTTTCATATTTAAAACTTTGCAGGATATTTTCATTCACTTAGAGCTGTGTTACACACTGCATGAAAGGTAATTTTCAAAAATCCATAATAGGGGCACTTTAATATCCTAATGATTTTTGGCATAAAAGAAAAATCAATCATTTGGACCCATAATGTTTTTTTTGGCTGTTGCTACAAATATACCCCAGCGACTTAAGACTGGTTTTGTGGTCCAGGGTCACATATAAGTACCGTTCAAAAGTTTAGGGTCAGTACAACTTAAATGGTTTTGAAAGAAGTCTCTTCTCCTCACTAAGCCTTTATTTATTTGATAAAAAAATACAGTAAAATCAGTAATATTGTGAAATACTGTTAAAATTCAGAATAATATTTTTCTATCCTAATATATGTTAAAAGGCAATTTATTCCTGTGATGGCAGCTACATTTTCAGCAGCCAGTACTCCAGTCACACATGATCCTCAGAAATCATTCTAATACATGGATATTGCACTCAAGAACAGTTATGCTGCTTTATATTTTTGAGTAAACCAACATACATGGCAGAGTGGTACAAGGCATTTAAAATGAACTTACTTCAATTATACTACTTAAAACAAAAAAAAATTAAAGCAATAGTGATGAGCATGGATGCTGAAAAAAATAGTTTTACTCTGGAAAGAGGCTCAAGACCGGGCTGTGCATGGTCAAGTTACTCTTTGCATTGTACTTGGAACAACTCGCCAACACAAAATGAGGATATTTTAAGGGGATTAAAATTAGAGAAAATTAATATAAATTAACTTGTGCAGACAATATGCCAACACAAAATTAGGATATTTTAAGGGGATTAAAATTAGAGAAAATTAATATAAATTAACTTGTGCAGACAATATTCCAACACAAAATTAGGATATTTTAAGGGGATTAAAATTAGAGAAAATTAATATAAATTAACTTGTGCAGACAATATTTTGATGTACCCAGGGCAACCTACAGATTCTTTACCTAAATTAATGCAATCATTAGAACAATTCGAAAAACTTTCAGGATATAAAATGACTAGAAACCCAGTAAATTAATATAAAATTAACTTGTGCAGACAATATGCCAACACAAAATTAGGATATTTTAAGGGGATTCAAATTAGAGAAAATTAATATAAATTAACTTGTGCAGACAATATTTTGATGTACCCAGGGAAACCTACAGATTCTTTACCTAAATTAATGCAATCATTAGAACAATTCGAAAAACTTTCAGGATATAAAATGACTAGAAACCCAGTTGCTTTCATATAACTATAGCCCACCAGAAGAAAAAGGAAGAAGATCCCCCTTGGCATGGCAAGGGATGCATCATTATGCCAAAATTACTTTGCAGAACAGATGGGAGTCATGATATGTTTGTGCAATCCGATTTATGAGGCCCAGTGGAAAAACACACGGAGGAGAAAATACCCTCAACTCCCATTCAGGCAATCCTAGCTGACAGAAACTTACAATATTATATAAATACTACTGATAAACCATAGGCAAAGTATGGAAATTCCAAAAACTATTATAAAAGAATATAAATTAGAGTGAAATCTGGTGCTTCTCAAATGGTGTGCATGTCAGATTTTATGACAAATAGATTAGATACTAGAATTAGGGACTGGACAGCTAAAGGAATAACAGTTCTACATAAAACATTAAAAAGAGATTTGCTACCCAGGTTTGAAACATGGGAAACATGGGACTTCTATTGGTAACCTACAGATACGAGATTGTCAATATGAAGATGAAAAATACAAAACGAGTAATAGACTTGCTAGCCTATAACTCAAATATTAATGGTAGAATTCTCATGCATGTATAAAATTGTTAATTCTGAAAACAAATTCAACCCGTTATCTTAAATCAAAATGGGTGAAGGAAGGAGGGGTTACTATATCTGAGGAAGAATGGAAAATAACGTGGAGGAATCAATGGAAGTGCACCAATTCACAGAAATGGAAATGGAAGTCTGGAAAAATCTGCTAAGATATTTTGTTACACGCTCTCAGAAATCTCACTATGTTAGTAACAAAGCAGTTTGCTGGAAAAATTGTGGGAACCAAAATATTTTGGGGGACTGTCCAGCTATTTTGGAGAGATACACAATGCTTTCCAAGATATTTTTAAATGTGTATTGCACCTAGAAAGTAAAACCTTTATATATCTACCGCAAGATTGAAGAAAAATACATACTTGATGAATATACTGTTGGTGGCTACTAAAAAGACTCTCACCAGGAAATGGTTTGTCACAGGAAAGTCCAACTATAAATACATGGATGGAAATTACAACAGGTAACAGCATTTGTTAACCGGGAACTGGAACAATTCACATTAAAATGGTAAAAATGGGTTAACCATGAAATACCCCACAGGACTGATTTTACTTTCACAAGCTAATGTTTATAATGTATAGAAAGATCACTCTCTATGTACATTTTTTTTTCTTTCTTTGTTATTCTCTATGTGGATAATCTGATGAATACTACTCTCAGGTTTATGGTAAACATAAATGTATGACACACACAACATTTGAAATCTAAATGTTTACCCAATGTTGAATCTCAATTAAAAAATTAATTACAATCTCTTTTGATTAATTTACTGTGCGCCTGCTGAATAAAAGTATTGATTTCATTTATTTAAAAACTCACTGGCCCAAAACTTCTGAACGGTGTTGTATGAAAAGTACTTGAACTTACTGTTCATCATAGGGCGAATCTGACACCTGCAGCACAGAGGCCTGGAAATCCTGTATGACAGTCTGAAAAGACAGGGAGCAACAGTCATTACATACCACATGATATAAATGCACTTCAGTATGTTCAGTAACCAGTGTTGGGCAGTAACGCATTACTTAGTAACGCGTTACTGTAATTTGATTACTTTTTTAGTAACGGAGAAATTTAATGCGTTATAATTTAGTAATTAGAGTATAGTTACAAGCCGAAGTTTCTATACGTTACTGCCGCGTTACATTGCTGACAGAATGCAGTGATTTATAATCTAGAGATTGTAAAAAGGATGTAGCAGGCACTGTCGAGTCAAGTGCCAGTGGATTAGAGAGCTGCTCTCCCGCGAGACACGACGCAACAGAGTGCAGGTGCGGGTGGATAGACACTTGTGTGTGTGTGTGGGATGCGGGAGAATAAAATGATTCGCGGGACTCCCGCAAAATAGAAATATCTAAACATAAACTTTTAAAAGGAGTAATCAGTAATCAGTATTTTGATTACATTTTCAGAGTAACTTGCCCAACACTGTCAGTAACACTCCTCTATGATATCTTGATTTTGATCACTTACATTACACATATAGTTATGCCATGAACGGGTAACTTGAGGTAGTTTCTCTTTCTTCTTCCAAATGGCTGGAGCTCCTTCACGAACTGAATCCTTTCATGACAAAACACTGACATTAATTTTTTATTGAACATTTTATCTACTCCCCACCACCTCAAGAACATAGTGAGCATCCCAACCTCCAAACACAGATGATATGACGTTTAGGGCTGGGCGATTTTCCAGATTTTTATCGGTTAATTCGAATTTATTGTTTTGTCACAATTTTATTTTTTAGAAATCAGGGAATCGCGATTTTGAATAGAAATATTACCAAATGTTAGAATTAGACACTTTGACAATATGCCGGTGATAACAGTAAAGAGAAAAGAACGATCCAACCACATGTCGGCGCACGTGATTAACCGCTCAGTGAAGGACCATAAATATAGCGTGTAGTTTATGCATCTTTTCTGCAAAGATATTTAACAAGTGATTTGTTTAACATTTACATCATGTTGACAACTTAATGTGTGCTGCATTTGGAATATAATTTTCTTTAACTAGAGGGTTAATAAAGAAAAAGTTACTTGAATCATGTTGTAGTTATATTTTCAAGTTGACTAGTTAAAAATCGTAAAAAAAAAAAAATCGAGAATCTGTCAAACATTCTGGAAAAATTGAGATTTAAATTTTTTGCCAAATCGCCCAGCCCTAATGACGACTGAAAAGAATGAACTTGAGTAGTCCTTACCTTTGATGCAATCACATACGGAGGCACTATTTCAACACCTAACTCTTGAAACAGCTCTCTACATTGCATACTCATGAAGTCACCAGCAAGAGGAGACTTTACGATGCCTGGAAGATCATAAAACATACATTATAGACATGTCAACAATGTACATAATATATTTGAAATCATAGATCAAATAAAAAACAAATATGTACATATACATAATATACATTAATATAAATAATATGTTGCATTAATTGTGCACAATTCAACTTCAGCATTACCATATCTACTATATTATATAAAATCATTCAGTTTTTTATTTGATGAATATTCATTAAAAAAAAACCCTGTTTTGAATTACCTTGTTGTAGGACATAACCATCGTGCACAGGGATAGCAGTTGTGTGTGTTGATCCACTATCTAACACTAAACCTGTGGAGCGTCCATTGGCAAACCTGAAACTCTGAGTTAAGGATTTAACATTTCATTTATTTTCTACACTCTATAAAGTAATTCTAAATAAGTTGTTAATATGTTTATAAAATGTATAATATTTTTCTCTCTTTTTAATTTATTCCTGGTAAACATTTTAGAGCTTAGCACAACTACAAAAATGTATATTCATTATAAAAAAGCCTATGGATTTTTTAAAATTTCCATGTCTTTTCCAGGGCTGCGTTTCCCAAAAGCATCATAAGCTTAAAGGGGTCATCGGATGCGACATGTACTTTTACAAGTTATTTGAACTGAAATGTGTGTTGGCAGTGTGTACACAACCATCCTATAATGATAAAGATTCACCCAGTGTTTTTTTTATCTCGTTAAATAATTTCCCCTTTCTCAAATCGAGCCGATCTCAGATGCCTGTCTGTGTGACTTCACACTGACAGGCCCCTCCCACGATTGTTTGATTGACAGTAGCGTTTCAGCACAGACTGGACTGGCGTCTTACCATAGACCCGCTCTGAGCAGTGTTGCCAACTTAGCGACTTTTCAGACTCCCCTAGCGACTTTTTTCCAAAAAACTTCTTGGACAAACCTTAGCTAGTCTCTTTGACTCACTCGCTGGTACTGCCGCACGAGCGCGAGATCTTACGTTCACAGCGCGCACACCTCTCTCTCTTTCTCTCTCTGATCTGTTCAGCGAGCGGCAGAGAGGAGCAGCACTTTCAGTTAAAATAGATATGATGTTGCTTCTCTAATATTACGTGCAAATATAGCCGAAAACATGGCACAGGAATTGTCTTTGCTTATGTGTATTTGATTTCATCAGACGACGGCTCGATTATAAATCAGGATTTTTGTGCAGATTAACATCTTTGAAGGGAGAGCTAGTTATGTAGTCTTAAAGGGACACATTTCAGTCACTTTTTCATATTTATCCCATTGACTGACAACAGAAACAGTAAATTATATAAATGAAAACAGTTTTATTGAGAATTTGGCTAAATTAAAATTGGCACGATGACGTCATGAATATGATAATTAGCATATGATGTCATCTAGCGACATTTAGCGACTTTTCAAACTGGCTTTAGCTACTTTCCATTAAAAGAAGTTGGCAACACTGGCTCTGAGTGAGCTGTGATCAGTCTGCCATTGTTTCACCGCCAGAGCAGATGCAGACAAGAATGACTCCTAAGCGATTGAGGTCTTCTGTTGTTGGATGTAATAATGAACATAGCAGTCGTCATTTACTCCCGACATCTGAGCCGCTGAAGACGCAGTGGATTACTTTGTTTCTGAAGGGAATGAGCCCCCGATCTACCTAAATGCGTCTATCTTCGTGCAAATCATTTGTGATCCAGCTTCACCTACAGAAGAAGTGAGTGTAAGGTTTTTTTAATGAATCTTTGCAAATCGCCTTTTTTCTTAATAATGCGCTAGTTAGCAAGTTTCACGATGAATGCGGCTAAAGTTTACTGTCTCTCAGAGAGCGGCTCGGAAAAGAGAGGGGCGGGGCAAGCAGAGCTCATTTGCATTAGCAGCATGCAAGAAAAACAGCTTGAAAAACAAGTGTTGTTTTACACTACCATTGAGAAATTTTAACCAAACTATGTTACAGACTTTTCATTAAGACCCTAAAGAATCATATCAACTTGTGGAAAATGGGCATCCGATGACCCCTTTAAGTACATCGTAGACCCATTGAAATCAATAGAGCTACGATCAACTTAGGCTTACGATGCTTTTAAACACTTTTAAAATTAGGATACCTCATATATCCAGACAGTCCTTCAAAGAAAAAAAGGGGTGTTGTGGGGGTAATGTAATAAGAAATATTTAGATTTTAAGTTGTTTTTGGTTATTTTAAATCATTTTAAGTCACCTTTAAGCCCCCATGGTTACAAAACCAATGATCTGCAAGACAGTGCCTTTCACAGAGATTTGGATTGTCAAATCTTTAGCCAGCAAATTAAAATAAAGGATACGCAGACAGGACGGCTGATTTACACAAGAAGAAAGCAGGAATGTTGTAATGCTCAAACATTAGTTCAGTCAGCTTCTCTCTCTTTGCTCGTGTGTTCCACTGCAAGATGAAGAAAACAAGATCACATGGAGTTGGCTGAAGCATCCCAGCAGATGGCAAGTGTATGATCAAATCTGCAGACTGGATTTATGTCCGAAAATCAACATACCGAGGCCTCTGACATCAAGACTGGATGCAGACTGGGCTCTGATTTGAAGTGCATTTTGTAGGTGTTATCTAAAATGGCTTGGAAACTGTCCCAGTCCTCAACTTCAGAGAAAAAAGAAAAATGTGTCTAAAACTTGGTTTTCATATGGGCTTGCACAAATAAGAGTATTTTACTGACATCTAATAATTCTAGTACTACTGGACATTTAATAATTCTGGTTTCATGATATGAACTCCTGTCAGACTGAATGACAGTTTAGTTCTCATGTATGAAAAAATTAACATTTAAAGCTGTATTAAACTTTTATTGTTTTGATGCTTCAAAACAGCTTTCGACTCATATAAAATAACTTACTCATTCCATTTTTGAGAGGTGACATGACCTCCATGCTTTCTCTAGGGACCCTGAGCTGGTTAGTGTCGATGTAGTAGGTGGTGGTGCTCTGCTTTCCCTTCTCTCCATCTGTCTCCATCAGTGTACTGCCATCCTCCCGGTCCAGAGTTAAACCGATCACAGTAGGAAAGTCGGCCTAGAATCCACAGAACAACTTTATGCTTAAAACATTTTTTTTTTCAGCTTTATCACCAAGATATGGATTCATATAACTGCTCACACCTTGGGACAATCCTCTCCTGCATATCCAGCTCTCACTGAATATGAGCCCATGTCAAAGACAAGAGCTCCAACTTCATCTGTGAAGTAAAAATAAACGTCCAAAAAGAAATAGATGAGGATCCAACTAAAACACGCGCGCACACACACACAGTATCTATGAAGTCTTGTAATAAATAAACATGAGCCCGTTACAATACGTAAATCGTCCAGCAATCTTCGTTTTTATATTTAACAACTAACGTTACGCACTTAATATTTTATTTTCATTTACTGCGCGCTCAATATTCTGCTGTGCGCTGCATTCTACAAGGCATCTTAAACGTGGACTTTTAGCTCATTTTCACTAAATAAAAGTAGAAATAATCATGTCATGCTAGTTTGATGGCTAGTCAGCTCATAAACGTGGCGCACTCATTCGTTTGATTCTCCCTCCAAAATCACACTTACCTCCGCCATACACTCCGCCACTCATTTTTGCGGCTGGTCAATACTGACAGAAGACAACTGTTTGATTTCTTATTTTAAAAGTGGGGATATCAAATAAGAACCGTACGATTTGTATTTTCACTATCACAACAAAGGAAATGAATCAGACATCTTTGTCTTGAGAGGATTATGGTGGCCTGTGGTTGAGGTGCGTTTAGCAGCGCCACCAGTCGGCATGGAGGATGAAATGAAACTGTAGGCGTAAAACGTACTGAGTGAAAAATTATATTTGAAAGGGAAAAAAATGCAAAATAGTGTGAAGCCAAAAAAAAGTAATGAAGTAACCAATGAGGTAGCCAATAAAGAACATTAAAGTAATGTGACACCCTGAATGTTTGATCACATGTATTTATATGTATATATGTAGGCTATCTATGTGTTTATTCCTTATAATTCCTTATAAAAACTGGGTGTGCCACATTTATTGCCAGATTAATGTGCAAAAAAATCCGACTCGATGCGTAACTAACGTTACAGAACAGACTGGGTTGATATAGTCTACTCATAACTCAGGCTCGCTACGTGCCCCTCCAGATTCTTCTTGTGCTCCTCGATCATCCACAGGATACTTATTTTTTTGTGATTGCACACAAGCTAAAAAAAAATCTAAACATTAAATTAGTTGCATATTACAATGACCAGAGATATAGTGCGGTTGTATTTTCTTGCGCGCCCCTACAACTTCCCCCTCACTGACAGAATTTCATGTGAAATGTTCACGCCATATTACCGTCATTTTAGATTCAGACTTGTAAAAAGCATTCACGTCCTCGTCATTTTTATTATGAGCCATTTTCCGAAGCTTTCTCGCTCCTCAAGACAGCCACCGACAACCACATGTAGCCTACAACTAACTTGTGATATGAAATATCCTGAGTGACAGTATGGGGGGACGACGGTGCTTGGTCCAGGGTTGCTATGGTAACGGTGAGCCGCGAGGAAGAGACTGTCATTACTAGAGCGGCTCAACTTTGAACAACAACGCAACTTTGACCGTCTCATTATTTCTGTCAAATAGGTGGGTAAATCCTGTCACAGTGTATATATAATGTCAAGATAACATGTTACTAAAGTGTATCTGCCAGTTAAGTTAGGTAATTTACGGTTTAAGAGTTAATTAATAACGGAGATTGTATCCGCTCGTCATAACGGCCGTTAAATCCCATACTAATGTTAAGGTAATGTATTAAAGTTTACAAACGGGGTGTTTATCTGAGGAACGTGAATTTATTGTGTGATTGCTGTGTATATACGGGGGTTAAAGGGGTAACGTTACTACTTATGATTTAGTTTTGTATGACACAGTAGGCCTTATTGGTTAAAAATGTGTGTTATACTCATCAAATTTAAGTGTTTATTTTGTATTACAGAAAGCTAGCTCAAGTATTCAGTTCAGATGAATGGTATATTGCTTAATATGTTTTATGCTTATATGTACGCTTGGTCAAATGCTTTATTCTTGATATATGAAGCATATAGAAACAGTCTGATGTGGTTATATCAGTTTTTCTAAACTAAGTATTAAATTGATTCCAGTAATGGCTTAAGAATGTACTGTATAAAAAGTGAAAGCAAAATGAAAGAGCCAAAACAAGGGTTTGGTTATGCAGAAAACACTTGTTTATTGATTTTTGCTGGATCACATGCAAAAGACTTCAAGAATTATTATTGCTGAATAGAGAAGACATTGTGATTAAGTAATTGTAATAAAGTCATTACTAGAGCGGCTCAACTTTGAACAACAACGCAACTTTGACCGTCTCATTATTTCTGTCAAATAGATTTCACTGCAGTACTGCCAAATGGACAGGGGTCGTGCTACAGTAACAATAACATGACGTTTATTCACATTTTTCTAAGGCATTAGGACATCTTATGAACTGTAACCTTTGTCCTGAAAACTATAACCGGTTAAATATTTTGATTATAATCTATTATACCGTTTTGTCATGAGTCAAGTTCATCCAACTTCAGCAAAGAACAAATTAAAATGTATGTGACTAATGAAAATTCTCTTTAGAAGAACGAAGACTGACAAATACAGATTAAACTGAAATTGATGTCAATGGCAGGAAAAATTCAGCCTGGAACATCATTTGATCAGCTCAGTTAAGTTGACAAAAGAGAAAATATTTGTTATGATGATGAACAGTTATGATGA
>NW_015647461.1:1414230-1422868 GCF_001515625.1 Sinocyclocheilus rhinocerous
GCTTAAGAATGTACTGTATAAAAAGTGAAAGCAAAATGAAAGAGCCAAAACAAGGGTTTGGTTATGCAGAAAACACTTGTTTATTGATTTTTGCTGGATCACATGCAAAAGACTTCAAGAATTATTATTGCTGAATAGAGAAGACATTGTGATTAAGTAATTGTAATAAAGTCATTACTAGAGCGGCTCAACTTTGAACAACAACGCAACTTTGACCGTCTCATTATTTCTGTCAAATAGATTTCACTGCAGTACTGCCAAATGGACAGGGGTCGTGCTACAGTAACAATAACATGACGTTTATTCACATTTTTCTAAGGCATTAGGACATCTTATGAACTGTAACCTTTGTCCTGAAAACTATAACCGGTTAAATATTTTGATTATAATCTATTATACCGTTTTGTCATGAGTCAAGTTCATCCAGCTTCAGCAAAGAACAAATTAAAATGTATGTGACTAATGAAAATTCTCTTTAGAAGAACGAAGACTGACCAATACAGATTAAACTGAAATTGATGTCAATGGCAGGAAAAATTCAGCCTGGAACATCATTTGATCAGCTCAGTTAAGTTGACAAAAGAGAAAATATTTGTTATGATGATGAACAGTTATGATGATACGATGAAGAAAGTATTTTGAACTTTTAAGCCTAAATGAAACTATGAAGTAATAAGTAACATTTTTTACCTGGTTAAAAATATTCTTTTATTAATGTAAAGTCAGTGTTGGGCAAGTTACTTCCAAAGTACTGTATAAAAAGTGAAAGCAAAATGAAAGAGCCAAAACAAGGGTTTGGTTATGCAGAAAACACTGTTTATTGATTTTTGCTGGATCACATGCAAAAGACTTCAAGAATTATTATTGCTGAATAGAGAAGGCATTGTGATTAAGTAATTGTAATAAAGTCATTACTAGAGCGGCTCAACTTTGAACAACGCAACTTTGACCGTCTCATTATTTCTGTCAAATAGATTTCACTGCAGTACTGCCAAATGGACAGGGGTCGTGCTACAGTAACAATAACATGACGTTTATTCACATTTTTCTAAGGCATTAGGACATCTTATGAACTGTAACCTTTGTCCTGAAAACTATAACCGGTTAAATATTTTGATTATAATCTATTATACCGTTTTGTCATGAGTCAAGTTCATCCAACTTCAGCAAAGAACAAATTAAAATGTATGTGACTAATGAAAATTCTCTTTAGAAGAACGAAGACTGACAAATACAGATTAAACTGAAATTGATGTCAATGGCAGGAAAAATTCAGCCTGGAACATCATTTGATCAGTTCAGTTAAGTTGACAAAAGAGAAAAGATTTGTTATGATGATGAACAGTTATGATGAAACGATGAAGAAAGTATTTTGAACTTTTGAGCCTAAATGAAACTATGAAGTAATAAGTAACATTTTTTACCTGGTTAAAAATATTCTTTTATTAATGTAAAGTACAAAACAATCAAAATAATATTTATTTATTTTTGTTTGTTTGTTTGTCTGCTTGCTTGTTTTAGTTTTTTTGTAATTGTTTAGTTTTTTTGCAGTTGTTTAATCTAGTTCTTTGGAATATAAACATTCTGTAGTTCAAAATAAATCAAAATATAAAAACAAACAACTTTGCTTTCATATATATATATACTTCATGTTTACTTTTTAGAAGTATATTTCTACTAAATATTAGGAAGAGCAAATGCTTTTAACCAGTACCTTACACCTTTTATTTAATTTAGTAACAGGTTAACTCAACACAATTCAAAATTTGTTAGATTGCTGACTTTTCTTTTTTTTTTTAAATAGATAAAACAAGGTTATATAAACATATGGGGGAAAAAACTTTAATGTTCCTTCATTGTTGAAATTCTTAGAACCACTCCCATTCATCATGCCATTATTGTTCATCACCTATTTCTGTCCAAAAATGTAGACATATATGTTGGCTGACTAGTGTGTCTACAATCCTCGTGGTTGACGGATAATGAATAAATAATAAACATTTCTCAACCTTCATACTATTGGCCTACTGTAACAATCCACTATTTCATATATTTGTACTCCAGACAATGATTCATAGAATTTTGAGGATCAAAAATAACACAAAGTTACTAATTTCCACATTGTGAAAGTGGAAAATTTTAAATGGATTTGTAGAACAGCTGTTTTTGATTTATAAAGAGTAAAATAAAGTCTGTGGTTATTAGTCATGTTTTCCAAGCTTCTTTCTGTCCCCAGATTCAGATCTCAGGGAGGCAGTTTTCAAGACTCACCATTTTTCCCTCCATTCCTGGTTTTGGGGAGCTGTTATTATTTACAGTTCCATTATTTGTTCATTATTACATATACAGGTACATCTAAAAAAATTAAGAATATCATGAAAAAGGTAAACTTTCTATGAATATGCTTGGATACAGCACTCTGTGAACAACCAGCTTCTTTAGCAATGAACTTTTGTGGCTTACCCTCCTTGTGGAGGGTGTCAATGACTGTCTTCTGGACATCTGTCAAGACATAAAAAAAGACATTGCATGTATACAGAAACTCACAAGATGAATCAGTTACACTGAATAGTTTAAGGAAATAGTTAAGGGAGGTGTTCATTTGTATCACTTGCAAGAGCTCAATTCTGCAAAGAAATTTTAGTTTTTATGTGTCTTCAATTCATGGAGAGATTCAATGAAGTTTAACTGTTGCCTTGAGTATAAAACAGAATCTTGTTGAACTATGAAAACATTAAGCAATCATATTTCTCATTTGCACAAACACATACAAACTTAATTGTACACATGAACTTTCATTGCTCCACATGTTACATGTTATACATGTTATATAAACCACTCTAAAGGCTGAATGACTCAAATGTAAATGGTATTTATATTTGTTAAGTTGTTAAACAGAGCAGAACACAAAAGCAGTTCTCTGAGTGAAGTCACAGTGTCTAAATAGATGTGCTACATTCATCCTTTGTTTTTTTGTTTTTTACAGCCCTGCATACTTAAGGGCCCATTATGAACTGAGATGTCTGTGTCCTCAATCACATGGGCAGCTGTTATCAGTCTGTGGAGAAAACGTCTTAAGCCAACAATAAATATTTAAACAGGGAAAAATATAATGATCTGCATAGATAAATCTAGTGGCTCACATAGTTCTTCTGTCAATGCAAACACAGTGGCTACATGAAAAATTTCTCACCTTCAGTATATGCGTGCTAAGAGGAGGCGTTGTGCAGGAGGAAGTAGTGGTCAGCAAGGATGAGAACATTTTCATGTAGCAGTTTTACATTTTAGACAGGAAACAAACGCTGTATTGAACATAATCAAATGTGGAAGGTGTTTGAATAAACCAATTGCTATCACGTTTTCAAGCTGATGTCCTGATTTCACACAGGCTAAATGACTAGCCACAAGTAGGCAGCACATATAGGACTATTTCACAAGTACACACAAGCTAACCTGCAGTCTTCTGTCCTTACATAAAAGTTGACATTATTTTTTAAGAGTGGTTTTGACATTTGAATGCAGTTTATCACAACACTGACAGATGAATGCTTGACATTTAATTATGTTTGGAAAAGAAGCTGAATAGGTGCACCTGGTTTGTGTATGCTTGTTTGCATGTGTTGTACTTCCATTGGGGCCTTATTTGCATGCCAATCTGGGAGGCTGTGTATGCAGTCACGGTATAAAAGTAGAAAGACAATTCATGACTGTGATCATTTCAGATCTGTTGGTGTACTAAAGTCCAATTAAAAACTTTCAAAAAGTGAAACCTTAAAATAATACCTAAATGGAGGACGCTGAAATGTACATAAACAATGCATGAACAATTGGTGCTTATCAATCTTTATCCTCACCATTAAATATTTATAGTAAGAATCATACTGTATTTACCATTACACTAGATGCTGTTAACCTGGGCTCAGTTGTTGCACTGTATCTGTAATATTAGTGTGTATATTTATATTGTTGCTTTGGTACTTTTATGTTTATTCTTAATAATAATAATGTGGCGAGGGGGGCGTGGTTTAGCGAGGTCTGCAGCGGGAGAGAAGGTCGGGAGACGAGCGGTGCGTAAGTAGGTCAAGTGCAAAGTGATAACACCTATGATTGTGTTACCTGATTGCAGTAATTTGGCGTGGGGAGACCGGATAAAAGAGCGACTGGAGAACGTGGAAAGGGAGAGAGACGGGACAGAGAACTCGTGCGTGCTCGCCTAGGCTAAAAGCCAGAGAAATCCGAGGAACTGAGTAATTGTGAGACTTGAGACTGTCTGAAAGCGCAGAGAGCTCGACTTTTGTGTTGTATGATTGTTTACATTGAATAAAAACGCACAAGTCTCCGTAAGCCGACCCTGCCCTCTTCCTTCCTTACTACGAACGTTGTCACACTGGTGCCGAAACCCGGGAAGGAAGTAGGAACGCCGCCACCATTATTCTCCGCCAAGTTTGCCGTTTGCGGAGGTCATCCACTCGCTCACGGGACTCCATCAGGAACACCATCAGGCATTCCGGGCCCTCGTCCAGACGTAGCAGGAGGACCGCAAGCTGTTCCGGAGCTGGATGGACCGGGAGGTTCGGGCTGGAGGAACTCCACCTGCACCAGCCCTGCCAACCCACATACCTTTAAACAAAATGGGTCCACAGGATTATCCGGAGGCCTTCATCGATCTCTTCGAGAGGACTGTGGAGGCATGTGGGTGGCCCCGGATGAACTGGCCAGTGCGGCTCATCCCGCTGCTTTCGGGGGAAGCACAGATGGCTGCACAACAACTGCCAGTTCAGAATCTCCTGGTCTACGACGACCTCAAACGGGCCATCCTCCAGCAGGTTGGCCTGAATGGCCGGCCCTTCGTGATGGCTCAGCAGCTCCGGACACGTGTCGCAGTTGGCTGTTGGCCGGGGGAAGCAACGTCGACCAGATCATTGATGCTGGAGCAGATCATTGCGCGGCTTCCGAAGAAAACCGCGCAGTGGGTCCAGTGCCATTGCCCGATGTCGCTGGACCTGGCCATTCAACTGGCGGTGGACCAGATGGTGGCGTGCCACGGGGTCGGGGAAACCCTGCCTTCTGTCTCTCTCGCTCTTCTCCCTCCCTCTACCTCCAAACCTGTCCCTCTCCCTAGGTCTCGGGTGAATCTCCCTCCTCGAGCGCAACCTCGATGGAGGGGTGGTCCGGCGCCGGAGTCAGCTGAGCTGAAACCCCTTTCCAGGGGGGCGGGGCCAGCCAGCTCGAGCGCCCCGTCTGTTCCCATTCCTCCGCTCTCTCCACGTCAATCTCTTGACCCGCTTCCTGCCACTAGGGCGGCGGGGAAGTCTGGGCCAGCCTGTTGGCGTTGCGGGGACCCAGGGCACTTTATTGATCGTGTCCGGTGATGGAGGTGGGGACACTGATCCGGGTTCCGGATGCCCCGCAGGTTGCCCCCGATCAAGCTGGCATGTACCAAATACCTGTGAGTATTAAGGGGGGTACTTATTGGGCTTTGGTGGATTCAGGATGTAACCAAACCTCGATCCATCAAAGCCTGATTCAGCCAGAGGCAATGGATAAGAGCCGCGTAGTTCAGGTGTGGTGTGTGCACGGGGATGTGGTGAAGTATCCTTTAATGCTCCCAGCTATCCAATTTCAGGGACAGAAGCATAAGGTTGCAGTTGCAGGTTGCAGTTAACCTGCACCTCAGGCATCCGCTGTTTATGGGAACCAATTGGCCAGCTTTTAGTCATTTATTGGGGAATTTGTGTGCGGATGTCTCTTAGAAAAAGGAAAAGCAGGGAGGGGAGGCGGTCGTGCAGATGGGAGAGGCTGAACCGAAACCGACTGGATCTGAGTCAGGGGAACCGGAAGCATGGTGATTTTCCCCTGGAGCAGTCTCGGGATTAAACGCTGAAAAATGCATTTGAACAGGTCTGCTCCATCGACGGGCAGCCTCTCCAATCAGCACGGCCCCCTTCTTATCCCTATTTTGCTATTTTAAAAGATAGGTTGTATCGAGTGATACAAGACACTCAGACAAAACAAGATACAACTCAGTTGTTGGTACGTAAAAGTCGTCGGGAAATGCTTTTCCAGGCGGCTCATTGTAATCCCAGGGCAGGACATTTGGGACAGGCAGCAACGTCAAACCGTCTAATGACCCGATTCTTTTGGCCGGGCATTCACGAGAATGTGCGCAGGTGGTGTGCGGCTTGTAGTGAATGTCAGTTAGTGAATCCCCCGGCCTCCCCAAAAGCGCCGTTGTGCCCTCTTCCTCTCATGCAGGTCCCCTTCGACAGAATTGGTATGGACATCATCGGGCCATTAGAACGGTCAGCACGGGGGAATCGCTTTGCATTAGTGCTGGACCTGGCCATTCAACTGGCGGTGGACCAGATGGTGGCGTGCCACGGGGTCGGGGAAACCCTGCCTTCTGTCTCTCTCGCTCTTCTCCCTCCCTCTACCTCCAAACCTGTCCCTCTCCCTAGGTCTCGGGTGAATCTCCCTCCTCGAGCGCAACCTGTAGTGAATGTCAGTTAGTGAATCCCCCGGCCTCCCCAAAAGCGCCGTTGTGCCCTCTTCCTCTCATGCAGGTCCCCTTCGAGAGAATTGGTATGGACCTCATCGGGCCATTAGAACGGTCAGCACGGGGGCATCGCTTTGCATTAGTTCTAGTGGATTATGCAACGCGATACCCGGAGGCAGTGGCGCTCCGCAACATTTCTGCGAAAAGTGTGGCGGATGCCCTATTTCGTATAATCTCCCGAGTGGGAATCCCGAAAGAGATTCTCACTGATCAAGGCACTGCGTTTATGTCACGTACGTTATGCGAGCTTTACGAATTGTTGGGCATTAAATCGGTTTGCACCAGCGTCTATCACCCACAAATGGATGGCCTGGTGGAACGATTTAATTGCACTTTGAAAACCATGATTCGAAAGTTAGTTCACGAAGAAGCCAAAAATTGGGACAAATGGCTGGAACCATTTTTGTTCGCTGTGCGCGAGGTCCCGCAAGCCTCCACAGGGTTTTCCCCCTTTGAGCTTCTTTACAGTCACCAGCCCCATGGGGTTTTGGACGTCCTGAAGGAGGCTTGGGAGGAGGGACCTTCGGATAGCAAAAATTAAATTCAGTATGTACTGGACCTGAGAACAAAACTCCACACCTTGGGGCGGCTCTCTATGGAGAATTTGTTACAGGCCCAGGACAGACAGAGCCGGCTGTACAATCGAGGAACCAGATTAAGTGATCTTGCACCGGGAGATGAAGTGCTTGTATTGCTCCCAACTTATAGCTCTAAATTACTCGCCAAGTGGCAAGGACCCTTCGAGGTCACACGGCGAGTGGGAGATCTCAATTATGAGGTAATTCGAACGGACAGGAGCGGGGCACGTCAAATCTACCATCTCAACCTCCTAAAAAAATGAAGCGAGGTGGAACCGGTGATGCTGGCGACGGCAGTGAGTAGAGAGGAAGGTCTCGGGCCAGAAGTGAACCTTAAAGTCCAATCTCTCGCTCTGGCCCCAGGGGGGAGATCACCTCTCGCCCTCCTAGCTCACTGATGTAGCAAGATTGCAAGCCAAGTTTGCAGACGTGTTCTCGCCCCTGCCCGGTCGAACCAATCTCATCCAGCACCATATTGAGACTGACCGGGCGTGGTAGTGCGCAGCCGGCCGTATCGATTACCTGAACACAAAAAGAAAGTGGTTCAGTCTGAATTAGAAGCGATGTTAGAGATGGGAGTAGTAGAAGAATCCCACAGTGATTGGGCGAGCCCGACAGTTTTGGTACCTAAAACGGACGGCTCCGTTCGATTCTGTGTGGATTATGGGTCCACAGGCCAGGGGCACAGATGGCTGTAGCCAACTTTCTCTCCAGAAATGGTCAAGTGCAAAGTGATAACACCGGTGTCTGATTGCAGTCATTGGCATGGGGAGACCGGATAAAAGAGCGACTGGAGAACGTGGAAAGGGAGAGAGACGGGACGGAGAACTCGTGTGTGCTCGCCTAGGCTAAAAGCCAGAGAAATCCGAGGAACCGAGTAATTGTGAGACTTGAGATTGTCTGAAAGCGCAGAGAGTGCGACTTTTGTGATGTATGATTGTTTTCATTGAATAAAAACGCACGATTTTCCCTAAGCCGACCCTGCCCTCTTCCTTCCTTACTACGAACGTTGTCACAAATAATAATTACGGTGGCTGCGAGAGCTCAATGCGCTGCAACTTCAGAAAACACATGCAAATAGAAAAAGCACCAGCAAATTAAGAAAACATCTTTGCAGTAAACGGTAAAACTGTTTGAGCTACAAACCATGTGAGTTAATGATATTGACCGAGAGAGCTCAACGCGTGCGCTGCAAAGAAAACACATGCAAATAGAAAAAGCACCAGCAAATTAAGAAAACATCTTCATCAGTTTGACAGCACATCTGCTGCAAATACTTGCAAAACAACCAAATACAAAACAAGCTGCAAATCTTCACAACACAAACAAATAAATAAACACACTGCAAAATCCCAACCAAATAGGCCTACAGAAACACTCAAGTAGCACAAACCACAACAAAATTACCTCAACAAAATTAAAATGAACTATGTTGTATTTATATTTGCAACATATGTGTAACGTAGGGCTGCACGATAAATCGAAATGGAATCGAGATCGCGAT
>NW_015647462.1:0-329 GCF_001515625.1 Sinocyclocheilus rhinocerous
TCCAGATGATGATGAAAAAGCTGCCAAAGATTGCACCCGGTCACAGGGGAGGAAGCCGACATCTTTTCCCGGGGAGACTTACTATTATAATAACAATAAACTTTACATAATTACATGCAAGTAAACCTAAGCCAAACCCTAACATATAGTAAGTACATGTAGTTTATTATTACTCAGTACTTAAATGTATAATTACACTGTAACAAGGACACCTTAAAATAAAGAGTAACCAAGTTATTCTGCATTTCTTTGTTGCTTAAATGAAGATAAAAATAAAGAAGTTATTGTACTCTCTACAGTCTATTGGTAACGATGGAACTTGCGACCAT
>NW_015647462.1:467-1348 GCF_001515625.1 Sinocyclocheilus rhinocerous
CGTGGTCACAAGGAAGACACAGAAAGCCTGAACAGAGGAAACTTTGAGTTGTTTAAAGTGCTTTGTTAATATGGCCCGAGATAAACCAACGCCTTGATGAGCTTCCAGCTAATGCAAAAATGATGAGCCCAGATATTCAAAACGACCTCCTTGAAACTGCAGCATCACTTCTCCGACGAAAAATCAGAGCAGAATTGCATGCACAGGCTGACACCTATTATGCCATTTTAGCTGATGAATACAAGGACCTCTCGAAGAAGGAACTAATTGCTGTGAGGTATATACAGTTGAGGTCAGAAATTTACATACACTTTGCAGAATCTGCTAAATGTTAATCATTTTACCAAAATAAGAAGGCTCATACAAAATGCATGTTATTTTTTTTTATTAGTACTGACCTGAATAAGATATATCCATTTACCTGTCAACATTGGGATTTGAAAATAAGGGATTCATAATCACGACATCGTCTAATGAAATAAAATTTAAATAAAAAAGAATTTACATTTTGGGGTGAACTATTCCTTTAATCATACAAATATTTATTTTTCTTATTCACCATAATCTTAATAGTTTTTTTATGTCTGCTTCATTTGCTATCATCTTCAGTTAAAGATCCAAAGTCCAACTTATTTCATGTTTATTTCCTCACCAGAATAGCATCATCTCCATATAGCCGCCCCAGTCCCGTCAGGGTCAAATGTGTACTAAACACAAAAACCCTAAACTTTAAGTTTGTAGAGGGTGTAATTAGGCCTGGCACTCTAGAGATCACATACATTAGTGAATTGTGAAGTGGTGGTGAGGTATGGCAAGCCGTTTTAGCTTAGAGAGCTCTATAATTCAGTTCTTACTAGTAACAATTATGATTAGAGAGCTCT
>NW_015647462.1:1406-2880 GCF_001515625.1 Sinocyclocheilus rhinocerous
GCTCTGCAGTTGCATTCTTACTAGTAACAATTGAATTAAAGAGCTCTCTAATCGTAATTGTTACTAGTAATAACTGAATTAGAGAGCTCTACAATTCAATTATTACTAGTAACAATTATGATTAGAGAGCTCTGTGATTAATTTTTACTAGTAAAAAACTCATATTCATTAGATGCAAATCAGATTACACCCATTTCCTTGCCAAATCATACTTTTCAAAATAAAAGCCCTGCGACGGATTCCCAGTTTTTTGTTTTTTTTCCACAGAGGGGAAGTGCTTGGATATATTTATTTTAAATTGATGCTCAAAACACAAGTTTAAATAAATATAAAAAACTAAGAGAGTAAAATTAAATAAGTAACTATAAATTGAACATATTGACAAATTATGAGAATTATCCAAAAGTGGTGTTTTTAATGCTTGCTTAATAATTTGAGTCCAAAAGTGGAGTTTTTAATGCTTCTTCTTTACAAACACAGTACACAACCTAAGGCTGTACATGATTTGTTATATTCAGGAACTTAATTGTTCATAATCAGTAACAAAATGATCCAAAAGTGGAGTTAAACGCAGTCAGAGTGCATGCATGGTCATTTTTGCATTTTTTCCCTCAGGGCGTGCGTTTATATCCGGTACATCCTTCTTGTAAAAACTTGCGGACACGCCCCTTACGTTGAACACAGAACAGATATGGAAGTGTTATCCGTTGTTAATGCAGTCAGAAGAAAAATTTTAACAATCAAATGAAATTTTCTTCGTGGGAACTGCATGTTTTATGATTTAAGGCTGATCGACTCGTTGCTTAACAATGTACAAAGAATAAGCCAAGATGATCCAGAGAAATACAGTGAACTCATTGACAGTCTGAGGATATTACGGACAGCCATCACATCGAGGCATCGGCAAGTCCTTTCCACTGCTGCCCCGCTCATACGAACAGGTTGGTTTAACGTTACGTTACTCTAAACTTGTGTGCATGGAGTTGACAATGTATGTATGAGAGAAAGTATTACAGACACTACATCAGGGTGACCAGACGTCCCCGTTTTCCGGGGACAGTCCTGGTTTTTGGTGTTCTGTCCCCGACTGGAGCTGTCCCCGTTTTACAACTCGTTCAAAATAGCCCGCAAATAAAGCCCGACCAACACACAGCAGCCTGTTGGTTAACGGAGCAATCGTGTAGTGATTATTTTCACCAACAGAGGGGGCTGTGCAGCTACACTGCTAGACTTGGTCGCGCGCACCGCCACTTCATGAAGAACGTAACCTGGACCAGAGCAGAGCGCCATTATCATCAATTATCAAAATAAACATCGTTAACGGTTTCAACTTTCAGTACTAGCATTTGGTACTACTCAATGAAAAATTGTTTGTTTTGTTGCACTTGATGCAACAGGTTCAAGGGGTAGACCAAGCTTAGACGTGACGAGGGAACAGCTGCAGCTGTTGCTCAAGCAGGGGTTCAAAGCAAAG
>NW_015647463.1:0-548 GCF_001515625.1 Sinocyclocheilus rhinocerous
TATATATTTAATATATTTATATATGATATAATTTATATGAATATATAAAAAATATATCAAAATATGTGCTGTATGTGTGTGTCTTTATATATACATAATAAATATACACTACACACACATATACTATGTAAACAAAAACTTTTATTTTGGATGTGATTAATCGCGATTCATATACTATGTAAACAAAAACTTTTATTTTGGATGTGATTAATTGCGATTAATCATTTGACAGCACTAAATAATATACATAATTATATAATTACACACAATTGTCACCTGTAATATTGTGTTTATAATCGTTCTGTAAACAAGTTATTGTCAAGAAATTGACTAATTTATGTTGCAGACAAAAATTGGTTTATTTTTATCTTTTCAAACAAAAGAAGCCAACACATTTAGTTTTTGCATATTGCCAACCAATGAACTATGGAAGCTTATTTATTCAACTGAAATAAAAAAAGGAATTGCGAGTTTATGTCTCGCAATTGCAATTGTGACTTTTTCCTCTGAATTCTGAGTTTTCATTTTGCAATTCAGTTTAGACTTTA
>NW_015647464.1:0-1505 GCF_001515625.1 Sinocyclocheilus rhinocerous
ATCTCAAGTTGGACTGGTTTTGTTTGGAAAGACCTACAAATTCACCCAGCTGAGCACAAGAGAATTCCACGGTGAGCTTTTTGTAGCCATGACACGAGAAAACACCATTGAGGAAGTTTAATCTTTGCCGGGTCTTGGTGCAATTGTTGCCTGTGAAGTCAAAGAAGATCCCGTTATTTCTGTGTGTATCTCGCACCTGCGGGAACTGCAGGTGTGCGCAAGTGGAGTTTGAGCCGAAAGGGAAATATAATAGATGCGAGAAGTGCAAGATGCTGCAGAAGACGGGGATGTATAAGCCCAGTGCCATCGCTAATGTGACTGTGCTTGGAGATTTTGGAGAGCTGAATGTGTCCATAAATAATTCCGTGCTGCACAGGTATTTGCTTAATTCTGACCTCAGACATTTGCTGCAGGATGAGCAAGATATGAAGGAGCATTTGTTGGAATGTGGTTCTCTGCAACTGCATATTCAAGATGATAATGTGGTTGCTATGCTCAAGATATCGGAGGAAACTCCGTCTACATCTGAAGAATGCTCGTCGGAATCTTCTGTGTCTGCAACAGCTGAAGTGGAGGCGATGTCTGCAACAGGTGAATCTGAGTTTGTGTGTGTAGGTGAAGTTATGCCGTAGAGGTTATATATGTTGAAGCAGCACTTGTTCATGGAAGTTTAGGCTAATTGTTTAATTTATGTTGAAATGTTAAATGATGTTTAAATGTAAATTGTGTTTAAATGTAAAGTTATGTTCACATGTGACTTGATTTGTTTATTGTATTGGTTGTTGTTGTTGTTTTGTAAAGTATTTTGTGTAGCCTATTTAAATAGATTTTTGTTGTACCTGAATTATGTTTGTCCATAATCTATTAATGTTAAATTTGTTGTTTTGATTTTACATGCTGTTTGTTCTGTCATTGTTATCTTAATAAAGCGTTCATTTTATAGATCTTTTTTTGTTTGATTGACTTTTGTAGATACATTTCTATATTTTTATTATACAATAGGATACTTTTAAGACAATAGCCTTATTTAGATATGTTTTATCATAATGGTGTTTAGTTTTAGTTTAGATTTAATGTGTATGGTTTTTCGGAAATTTCATAGACGTGTTACAAAAGTATAAAAATAAGATCATTAAGTCTAAAAAAAATCTCAATTAGTTTTTCGATGTGCAGTAGATGTACGTTAGCCATTTCAAGTATGGTTATGAAGTTTTAAATAGTTTGTATAATTTGTTTAACATTTTGGATAAATAAATGTGTATTTATGTTAAAATGGAAATGTTTTAATGTTCTGAAGGTTTTAATATATAATGTGTATTTTGTAGAGCCCGACCGATATGGTTTTTTGGGGGCCATTTCGATACCGATATTAGGGAGTTAAAAAGGGCTGATATCGGTTTATTGGCCGATATTCCTTATGATATTATTATAGTACAGTATAGTCAAAAGATTTGGTTTCCGGGCTTTGTGATATCACAAAGTGGCTCATTAGAATTTCATTACAA
>NW_015647465.1:0-175 GCF_001515625.1 Sinocyclocheilus rhinocerous
ATTAACCCAGTAACTTTGTTTTGGTAAGTCTTTTTCTGCAAGCGATTGAGAAAACAAGCGCATCTGATTTCGCTCCCTTGGTGACATGGCAAAGGGATCTCATTATAATATTACCGCCCCTTAATCTGTAAATTTACACCCACGGCGCTGTTATTGTGTTGCAAGCGACAACGGT
>NW_015647465.1:382-506 GCF_001515625.1 Sinocyclocheilus rhinocerous
TAAACATGCAATTTATTTCCCAGCTGTTTACCTTCACAGACATAACCAACTGTTTTTGTTTTCTTTAAATGAGTCTCATTCGTGTGTTTTTAACATAAACTTGTGTGTGAATGAGAACTTAGTT
>NW_015647466.1:0-348 GCF_001515625.1 Sinocyclocheilus rhinocerous
CAAACAAGGAAGTATTATAATGTTTGCCTTTCTATTACTAATAATTAATATAAAAGCAATCGTTATAAGACTTTTTGTACACATTTGAATTCCTTTGTTTAGCCGTTCTATCTGATTATTAGACAGACTTCTATCCGTTTTTAGACAGAACTGTTAACGACGACAGCGAACAAGAGGGAGAATGTGAGCACTGTGTACTCAGGTGCTGCCGTTCTCAGCGCCGTCAAAATAAAAGTCCCGCCTCGAACGCATCAGCCAAACAGGAAAGCTTATCGGCCGATGCCGATATTTAAAAATGCCAAATATCGGCCGATATATCGGCCTTGGCGATATATCGGTCGACCACTA
>NW_015647466.1:416-627 GCF_001515625.1 Sinocyclocheilus rhinocerous
TCTAGCTGCTGTGAGAAAAGGCTATAAACGATCGGTCACCTGCAGGATAAGCCGGAATTTACCTCAGAAGAACAGCGCGATCTGACGCGGCTTTATTCAGCGGAGGAGATCATTTCTGTAATTTATTCTTACCTACATTAGGTAACTTGTTATTTTTACACAAACATGTACGGATTTTACTAGTTGGGCTTTTCCTGAACATCTTGCCAAA
>NW_015647467.1:0-981 GCF_001515625.1 Sinocyclocheilus rhinocerous
AATATGATCTTTCGCGCGCAGAAATGTGGCGGAGATCTAAGCCTATAGACATCTGAGCCGCTGAACTCGCAGTGGATTACATTGTTTCTGAAGGGAATGCGCCCCCGATCTACATAAATGTATGTTCGCGCGAATCATTCATGATCCAGCCTCATCTACAGAAGAATTGAGTATAATGTTTTGTAATGAATCTTTGCAAATCGCCTTTCCTAATAATGTGCTAATTAGCAAGTTTCACGATGAATGCAGCTAAATCTTTGCAAATCGCCTTTCCTAATAATGTGCTAATTAGCAAGTTTCACGATGAATGCGGCTAAAGTAAACAGTCTCTCTGAGAGCAGCTGGAAGAGAGGGGCGGGGTCAGCAGAGCTCATTAACATTTAAAGGAAAATGCTACAAAAACGGCTTGATCTGAAAAGATCTGTTTTTGACAGGGTAAAAAAATGTGTTTTTTTACACTTCCATTGAGAAATTTTAACCAAACTATGTTACAGACTTTTCATTAAGGAATAAAGAATCAGCCCTAAAGAATCATATCAACTTGTGGAAAATGGGCATCCTATGACCCCTTTAACCATCAGGGTTATTAAGTTTAACAAACACTATTGCTTAAATCAGCCAGGGGCTATTGTGCTGAGGAGTTTTCACAGACTTTCTTAGAGTATTTTTTATATTTTTAACTTGGTTTTTATTTCAGTTAATCATGCTGCTCAAGTACTTGAAGTCGACATGAAATCAAAACTGACACTATTTACGTTTTTAGTTGCTATGCCATTGCTAGATGCTTAAATGTGTTCAGCTGTGGAAGTTTAAAAAAGTACACGCTACCATTCAAATGTTTGTGATCGGTAATTTTTTTTTAAGTCTATGAAAAAAGGCTAAAATACAGTAAAATTATCAATATTGTGAAATATTATAATTTTTTTTAATGATTAGAAATAAAAAGTTTTCTATTTTAATATTTTAAAATAGAATTAAACA
>NW_015647468.1:0-263 GCF_001515625.1 Sinocyclocheilus rhinocerous
TCATTCATTCATTTATTTGATCGCTTGCATCGTTGTTCGGCATCTATAATAGTAAGGAATCTTCAACTTGGTTCATTCAAGTCAAGGTATTTATAGAGCATCCACAATACACATCGTTTCAAAGCAGCTTCTAGTAAGTTCTGTTACATCTATAACGGCTTAATTCTTTACACTGAGCAGTTTTACTGAACAATATGACGATATGTAACAATGATAAATGATCCACTGTTTGAGATCTAGCTATGTATTCTCCCCTTTAAAAA
>NW_015647468.1:779-924 GCF_001515625.1 Sinocyclocheilus rhinocerous
CAAATATCGGCCGATATATCGGCCTTGGCGATATATCGGTCGACCACTAATTTACACAGACTGTTTAATAAAGCTGAGAGGTACCATAAATGAATTTACACCACAAAATTGCAAATGCATAAATGATGTTAAAAGATTAATGTTT
>NW_015647469.1:0-516 GCF_001515625.1 Sinocyclocheilus rhinocerous
ATGCTTCATCTCGATCGGTAGCAGTTAAATAATCATAATGATGTAGCCCTGTGTAATTTAGACAATTAATTTTTAATGAAATTATTAAACTCTTTGTTAAAGAAATTAACTCAGAATTGAAATCAGAATTGAATATATGATGTGAGAAAAAATTATAAAATCTAAAAAGATTGTATGTCAGTAAATTGATTGACATTTCAGTGATCAACCAATCCCGTTGAGTTTAAGTAGAAGTCCCGCCCCACTACGTTAGATGCTAATGGGGAGAGCCATTTCTCCGTGAGATCAAAGAGATGAGCAGCAGCGTAATTCGGAGCAAGAAAGTAAAAAGGAGTCAAGAGGATAAAACACATACACGTTTTTTTTTCCTTTGGATTTTGCTGAGTACACATTTTGCAATGTGTAGACAATATGTAATTATTGCAATATGTATATAATTACATATATGTAATTATATGTAATTAGATGTGTACTGATGTAATTTTGATAGAGAAAATGCAAACTTAATTCTTTAAC
>NW_015647469.1:1029-1999 GCF_001515625.1 Sinocyclocheilus rhinocerous
TGCACCCAGATTAGTGTATAAATAACTCATGTGCATTACTTTGAATCTCTGTTATTGTGATTTGATATTCAAACTGATACTGTGAATACTGTAAAAACTGAATACAAATGTATTTCCTTACAAAACTAATGTTGTTTAATTTACATCTCCATAGATGAACCTACTGGCCTAAGGTTAATATTAGCACCAAGTGCTTATTATTTGAAACATGTGCTACAATGACACCACACAATAGAGGATTTTTTTGGACAAAAAAATCATTTTGTGACAAGTAAAGACGCGCAGTGATAAATTTAAAAGGCGTGGACATTATTTTTGAAACTGACTTTGATTATGAATTTGTAGGAGTTTCTTTTTCAGATGCAAAATCTATTTGAGGAGAGTATTCAAATGAATCACGCAACGTGATTTACTAACGTTTGTGCTCGTCACATTACTAGTATTTTGCGCCATTACTTAATGCCCAAAAAGCATGTCTTAAACTATTTTGCGCTTGAAATGGCTGTAACTGTTGTTGCTAGAGGATGCACCGCAGATAACAGAGAGCGAGTGGTAAAAGAGAGAGGATTTTTTCCACACGTATTAATTTATTTGGAAAGCCAGAAGAAAGTCTCAGGTTACTTATGTAACCATGGTTCCCTGAGTAGGGAACGAAACACTGCGTCCTCTAGGGGTCGCTATGGGGGAACGCCTCGTCGTGACCCGTGTCTGAAGCATACATTGAAAAAACACCAACTCGTTGGCCGGCGACAGCCATGACGTCACTACCGGTGCGACTATAGTATAAATAGGCGACGGGAGCTACACATCATTCACTTCTTCGTCTGAAGCTTGCGTCCGCAGCATGGCAAGAAACCTAGAGGACGCAGTGTCTCATTCCCTACTCAGGGAACCATGGTTACATAAATAACCTGAGACGTTCCCTTTCATGGGAACTTCGAACTGCGTCCTCTAGGAGTCGTTATGGGGA
>NW_015647469.1:3701-10993 GCF_001515625.1 Sinocyclocheilus rhinocerous
TTTATTAATTTTTATTCAAATGTGTTATGTTCACATGTTACAGACAAATACATTTACAAACAAAACAAAACAAATACAAAACAAATAAAGTTTTTCTTCAAACATGACATATGTAAATGTATTTTCTGGGATTTATTTGTTTTTGGTGTATTTTTGTATATTATGAAATATATGTAAATGTCTATTTTTAAATATTGTTGTTTTTTTGACATATAGAATTGTAGATATACACTACTATTCAAAGGTTTGGGGGTTTGGTAAGATTTTATTTATGTTTTTGAAATAAATCTTTTATGCTCACCAAGGCTACATTTATGTGATAAAAATACAGTAAAAGCAGTTATATTGTGAAATAAATATTATAATTTAAAATAATTGTTTAAAATGTTATTCCTATGATGCCAAAGCTGAATTTTCAGCAGTCATTACTCCAGTCTTCAGCGTCACATGATCCTTCAGAAATCATTCTAATATGCTGATTTGCTGAAGAAACATTTCGTATTATTATCAAAGTTGAAAAGAGTTATGCTGCATAACATTTTTCAGAATTCTTTGATGAATAGGAAGTTCAAAAGTACAGCATTTATTTGAAACAGAAACCTTTTGTAACGACTTTACTGTTACTTTTGATCATACAACCTTGCTAAACAAAAGTATTAATTTATTTTAAAAAATTCAAGTTTCTGTGCAATTACATAAGTTTCGCATATCTTTTCTTGTCTCATGACTCATGAGTATGAGCATGTTAAAACACGTTTCAATAGCACTGGGGTTGAAAAAAGTACTATTCATTTCTCTATATGTAAAACAGAAAAAAGTTAGAGTCCATCTAAACTGTCTGTTTCACAGAATCAATTTAAAACTGACCCAATTATTTGTCATGACTCAAAATAAAGAAAGCCAAAAGTCAAAAGACATTGCTCATACATTAAAATATTTTGTTAAAAATATATCCAAGTAAAGATTGCTGTTTATTACCATGCAGTGGTATATTGAATATAAATAATAAAAAATAAAAAAATCAAGAAACATTTTTCCTGGATTCATCAAGCTTTGATATATTTTGTTTTAGCTATTTAAAAATAAATGCTATATTTATTTTGAAATATTTGCCAACAAAGGCTGTTGAAATGGATGGTTTCTCTGAATGCAGAAAAAAATCATCCTGAAAAATATTTTCTTGACTATATTGCCCAGCCGTAGCGGCCAGGGAAGGTCAAGAAGTCAAAACCGGTCTGAAATCTGATTCCCTTCTGTTCTTCATTTATTTATTATTCACCGCGGTCGGTCCGTGTCTGAGGTGCACCACGTGCCAGGCTGTCAGACAAGCATGACATGAATCTCCCCTATGCGAATCCAGCTGCCCACTTTCCCTATGGCCAAGGTTATCGCATTTCCCTCCTGTGCCGCCTCCACATCAGAATCAGACCCTCACGACCCAACCCCTCTTGCTGCATACATGTGCAGAGCAATGCTACAAACCCTGAGTCATGCAACATTTCAGAAAGAGAAACCTGGAGGGAAAACTGAGATATATGAGAATGTGTGTGCGTTGCAGGAAGTGGGCAGGTAAAGAAGAGAGGACAAGATAAAGAGCGGAAACACAAAGAACTCGGATATTTAATTATAGGGATCATCTTAACACGAGCAAGTAAGCCTACTAGCAATGCTGTGATAACATTTATTTTAAAATAAACAGAAAATGTGATAGCTGGATAACAATCATCATCTCGATAGCAAGGAAACAGAAGATAAATGAAAAAGGGTTATTGTAAGTCATCCATCACTGCTCTCCCTAAGGTGCTGTGTATTATGCTATGAGGCGTGCTGTGCTTTAAGAAAAAAAAATTGAAAGAACGCTGAACTTTGTGTACACACTTGTGTTTTATCCCATTTCCATGGTGATTATGCAGAACAATATTGATATAACACAACGTTTTCCAACCCTCCTCCAGACATTCGTAGGTTTGCACGTCTCGCATGAACATACGCTCACATAAATACACTTACACACCCCGATTGGAGCAAAACCAACGCAGTGATGGTTGTGGTTTTGGAAGTGGACTCCATATATGACAGGACACCATACATCATGCTGTTTTTCTCTTTCATTCTGTGACTCTCCTGGCTGGGGCTGGAGAACTTCAAAACGCTCAAGATGTGTTTATTGGGAGCCAATTTTTTGAGTGGACACAAAGACCCAGAACGAGCGGAAAGGTCTTACATTAATGGCATGACGTTTTGGCACAGAACATATTCAATAAAATCCGGCAGGAAAAGGAAGATATTTCATTAAAGGTTGGTGCCACGACTAAAAGGAAATTCTCTGTGGGAGGATAAAGAGATAATAATTCAACGTGAATATGAAGGAAAAGGGTCAATGACACGACACTCTTTTTTTTTGTCTGTCCGCATCTATTAATTTATTTAAAATTTTGTAACTCATGCAATGACTTGAATTACTATAATTTTCAGTTGAATAAATAAAAATTAATTTTGATACATTTTTTGGGAGGCATAAGGTCTAAAACGCCAGTGTGATACAACTCTGCTGCTATTATAATTAAGTGGAAAAAGGGTCCCACTTTATATTACGTTGCCTTAACTACTATGTAATTACATAAAAAAATAAGTACAATGTACTTATTGTCTTCATATTATATTGCAAAACACTTTTGCTGCTACTGAGGTGGGATACGGGTAAGGTTAGGGACAGGTTTGGTGGTATGGGTAGGTTTAAGTGTGGGTTAAAGTGTAAGGGATGGGACAACGGTGTAACTATAAATGTAATTAAAGAAATTAATTACATATGTAATTACATACAGGTATTTTTAAAAAATGTAATTACAATGTAAAACGTGTGTACACAATAAGTGCATTGTATCAAATGATTAATTAAAATGTAAGTACATCGTAGTTAAGGCCACCTAATATAAAGTGGGACCTTAAATTCTGCTGTAAATCACCTATAAAAAGACAATAGTAAATGGTTATTATTCAGTTGAAATCATTTAATTGTTGATTCAGTTCGATTTAATACCTGTAAGTTCATGAGCTATGGAATGAGTTCAATTAATCTATAAAGCAGCTCGAGAGAAAACAGTGATGTCATCCAGCTCAGCTCAGTTCATTTCTCATTTAATAGTGCAGTCAAGTCAACAATTGTGTCAAATACTGAGCGTCCCCAACTAAGCAAGCCAAAAGGCGACAGTGGCAAGGAACCAAAACTCCATCGGTGACAGAAATGGAGAGAAAAACCTTGGGAGAAACTAGGTTCAATCGGGGGGCCAGTTCTTCTCTGGCTAGACAAAACCAACATGGTGTGGTTTAGTTCCAGGACACTTTCTGAATGTTGCCTGCTGTCTGAAGACTTGTGCTGAAACTTTCCTTGCAAGTTACAGCAAATCAAACTGTGAAAAACTGTGTCAATAATAGCATTAGATCATGCCTCCATGCTAGAAATATCAGATCCAGCCCAGGATGCCAGATTCTGTCAGAAGATATCTGTTTTGACTGGTAACAGAACAACTAGTCAACAAAGCTGTCTAATACCCAAAACCAATGTTCCCTCTAATTTTTTTCTTGCTGAGCATGGACATTTGGACATTTGGACATTTCGGGCACCTGAGCAAAAACATTCTTTATACCAGACTTGTACAGCGTGCACAAAAGTTGGTAACTTTTAACTTTAATGTGCTCTTTATATTTGATTTGACCCTTGATGTAACTAAATGATGTACATTTTAGGTTACCTGAGAAAACATTTTTTACAGTATAATACACTGCCGTTCAAAAGTTTGGGATCAATAAAGTTTTTTAAAGAAGTGTCTTTTGCTCATCAAGGCTGTAGCCTATCTATTTGATAAAAAAAAATACTGAATATTATTTCACAAAACAATATTGTGAAATATTATTGCAATTTAAAATAAACATTTTCTATTTTAATATACTTTAAAATATAATTAATTCCTGTGAAGCAAAGCTGAATTTTCAGCATCATTACTCCAGTCTTCAGTGTCACATGATCCTTCAAAAATCATTCTAATATGCTGATTTTTAATCAATGTTGGAAACCGTTGTACTGCTTAATATTTTTGGGGACCTATGATATAAAAAATAAAAAAAAAGTTAAAAAGAACAGTGTTTATTCAAAATAGAGATTTTATGTTACAATATACACTATTCAAAAGTTTGGGGTCAGAATTTTTTTCTTTCTTTTTTTAAAGATACTTTAAAAAAGTTTAAAGAAAGTTTATTCAGCAAGGATGTGTTAAATGGATAAAATTGGTAGTAGAGACTTATATTGTTAGAAAAGATTTCTATTTTGAGTAAATGCTGTTCTTTTTAACGTTTTATTAATCAAAGAAAAAAGTAACAGGTTCCAAAAAAAATATTAAGCAGCACAACAGTTTCACTATATTTCACAATATCACTGTTTTTTTTTCTCTCTATTTTTGAAATAATTACAGCCTTGATGAGGAAGAGATTCCATTTAAAAAACAAGGTCAATTATTGTTAGGTTCATAATATAGAACTAACATAATATAATAAAAAAAAAAAAACTATTTAAACTGATAGAATAGAGTAGAAAACAAACTGAAGCAAAACTTAAGCTGTTTGCACAACTGCTGTTAAGTAGTTTGCACAATACACCTGTGTGTGACTGTAGCTAAATGTCTCTGAGTTGTGTTACCGTTCTGTGCCCATCCTCCACTATTTCATGCACTTAAATAATTACAGCCTTGATGAGGAAGAGACTCCATTTAAAAAACAAGGTCAATTATTGTTAGGTTCATAATATAGAACTAACATAATATAATAATAAAAAAAAAAACTATTTAAACTGATAGAATAGAGTAGAAAACAAACTGAAGCAAAACTTAAGCTGTTTGCACAACTGCTGTTAAGTAGTTTGCACAATACACCTGTGTGTGACTGTAGCTAAATGTCTCTGAGTTGTGTTACCGTTCTGTGCCCATCCTCCACTATTTCATGTACTTAATCAAGCCACTCTTCTTTAATATATGATGACGTTTATTTCACATGTCATTGCATTTGCATTGGTTCTCATGTTGAGCGCACCGCAACCATTGAAGTATTCTGTTTCTGCAGCGATTTATTTGGTGCACATCATTCTCTTTCTATGAAACCTGTAAACCGCATTCACTGGTTCTAATTCTATAGCGACATCAACTCTATAGCGGTTTGCTCGAGCATTGCAATTCTTTCGCTTTTACTGGCATTCAATCAAATGGCTTTCCCCAACTCATTTTTGCGTGTGCGCGGCACATTTTCTTGTGGGGGAACATTGCCCAAAACCTGTTAACAGCGTGTCTTGTCTGGTACCCAAAACTGTAATAACAGTCTTCTTCAGGGATGAACTGCTGAACATGCTGAACATTCGGTAGAACACACCACAAAATCTTCAACCGGTTTTCGATTATTCGGACGTTTTGCTGAACGTTGTAGTTCAGACAACCACGATTATTGTGCTTTTTATACGACACAAGGGGGAGTCATACACCAAAAGAAACAGAGCACCAGTTTGCTTTTCATGCACTGTATAGCCTATACAGGGCTCCAGACTCATTCATTCCATTGGTCGCTCTTTTGCAACTAACTTTCTCAGCTGGTCGCACGAGCACATGATTTGGTGGCAATTTTTTTTTTTTGCGCTACAGCATGGGATTATTCAATGCATGCTGATGAACTTTTATCAAAGTTTATAGTTATATGGAAACGAAAGTGGTTAACATTCAACCCGTTCTTTATCATCAGTAGTATTAATAAATCAGTAAGATACAATGACACCAGCTTACAAAATGTTTATTAACAAAAATGAATAATATTAGGCATGGCACACACCACATGCTGTATTATATACCGACTAATAAATTACAGAACGTTTTTACTTGACTTTCGCTTGAAAACCATCCATAGTTTCCTCAATATGCACGTAATTTTTGCTGTGCGCACCTTTGCACTCATGCTGACGAGGTGAGTATACTTTCTAAGCGCTGTTTCGTTATGCTTTCAGTTTCGTTTGCCGTTTGATGTTTTTCATATGCAACAGAAATTGCAGCGCTTATGAGTTGACCAATGCGGTGGTCGCGCCAGTGCGCCCGCACACAAAATTTATTCGCACAGGCAGAAAAAATGGTCGCAGTCTGGAGCCCTGTTATATCATCTGAAGCCATTCCATATCTTAATGTGAGGGACAGAATGTAGGTTTACAGAAACTCATCTTCCTTCTGCTGCAGCTGTCAGTCATTCTCCGCTCAGTATTCAAACAGCACGTCACGATCAGTTATGACAGTCAGCATAAAACTCTCTCTCCAAGATGATATATTCCCATTATAATACATTAAGTTTAAGGAAGGAAGGAATTATCACAAACAGAAAGGTTATTAGAAGCCTTTCTTTTTCTCATGATTTCTATCTTATATTCATGAATGTATTTTGTGAGAATACAAATAGTTAACAGAATAAACATGTTTAAATTGTAAAATTTGCACAAAAGATTTTTTTTTCAAGATATTGTTTTTGCTGCTAAATTATACAGTTAGCTAGTTTAATTTCATTGCTTATATATTTTTATTCAAATGTAGTTTTTCTCTGTAATGAGGAAGCGAGTATTTAGTAGAATGCGTTTAACAAAGGATTTAAAAAAGAGTGACCATTAGTTCCACAAACACAGTATTGAAATTCTGTAGTGGTTTAGAAAAAATAACGCTGGTGTTGGATCGATATTGGCCAATTCTTAGAATTTGGAATACTCTGTAATCTTTCACTGGAAAACCATAACTCAAAAAGATTAAAAGATAACATCATAATTATTTACTGATCCCTTAAATTAATCACAATTATATAATGAAAGCCATAAAAACAGACAATTAATCGTCATAATCATCATAATCGCCAAAGCCCTAAAACAGACAATTACTCACAATAACGTGACTATTTTTAAACAATCATCAGCCAAATTTCATAATCGTGACAGCCCTACAAATCACTCTCGTGAACTGCCAAAATACAGACACCACATCACATGTCCCACCAGAGACAGTTATATATTGGATTACTGTTACACCACAATAACGGATGCATATCACTCTGTCCCACCGGCAGCTTTGGGGTTCTCTTATCACTGTTTGGTTCATCTTATGCCGACCTACAGGCAGAAACTGAAATAAGCGAAACTTGTTTTAATCTAGATTTAAACAGAGAGTGTGTCTGAACCCCAAACGTTATCAGGAAGGCTATTCCAGAGTTTGGGAGCCAAACGCGAAGTG
>NW_015647469.1:11184-11657 GCF_001515625.1 Sinocyclocheilus rhinocerous
ACTTTAGCTCCGCTTTCAACACCATCATCCCAACACTCCTCCAGACCAAACTAACCCAGCTCTCTGTCCCTAGCTCTATCTGTCAGTGGATCACCAGCTTTCTGACAGATAGGCAGCAGCTAGTGAGACTGGGGAAATTCATGTCAAACAGCCGCTCCACCAACACTGGTGCCCCTCAAGGCTGTGTTCTCTCCCCACTGCCCTTCTCCCTCTACACCAACGACTGCACCTCTAAAGACCCCTCTGTCAAGCTCCTGAAGTTCGTAGATGACACTACACTTATCGGCCTCATGCAGGATGGTGATGAGTCTGCTTACAGACGAGGTTGAGCAGCTGGCTGTCTGGTGCAGTCTTAACAACCTGGAGCTCAACATGCTCAAAACTGTGGAGAGGATCATGGACTTCAGGAGAAACACCCCTGCACTCCCCCCACTCACCATCAAGATCGGCACTGTGGCTGCAGTAGAGTCATT
>NW_015647469.1:11682-27997 GCF_001515625.1 Sinocyclocheilus rhinocerous
CAGCTGGCTGTCTGGTGCAGTCTTAACAACCTGGAGCTCAACATGCTCAAAACTGTGGAGAGGATCATGGACTTCAGGAGAAACACCCCTGCACTCCCCCCACTCACCATCATGAACAGCACTGTGACTGCAGTGGAGTCATTCATATTCCTGGGAACCACCATCTCTCAGGATCTGAAGTGGGACACTCACATCGACTCCACTGTAAAAAAGGCCCAACAAAGGTTGTACTTCCTTCACCAGCTGAGGAAATTCAACCTGCCACAGGAGCTGTTGAAACAGTTCTACTCAGCCATCATCGAGTCTGTTCTGTGCACATCAATAACTGTCTGGTATGGTTCAGCTACAAAATCAGACACCAGAAGACTACAGAGAACAGTTCAGACTGCCAAGAGGATTATTGGTGCTCCCCTGCCCACCCTTCAAGAACTGTATACATCCAGAATGAGGAAAAGGGCTCAGAAAATCACTCTGGATCCCTCACATCCAAGACATCCCCTTTTTGAACTTTTGCCATCTGGCCGGCACTTCAGAGCCACAAATACCAGGACAGCCAGGCACAGCAGTTTCTTCCCCCAGGCAATCTACCTTATGAACAGATAAATGTTCCCCCCATTGTGCAATAAAGATATGTGCAATAACCTTATATTTATTTGTTACCACCTACATCCTAGTACTGTACATCCCTGCATCTCACTCTATTCTATACCTATTCTATCATCTATAGCACAACTGTACATATACAATTTATTTTAAATTAATTTTATTTAATTACATTTTTTGTCTATTTATATTTACATATGTGTGCATTTTTATGCTCATCTTATTTTTATTGTCTGTGTGTTGTTGTTGTCTCTGTGTACTGGAAGCTTGTGACACTGAAACAAATTCCTTGTATGCGCAAGCATACTTGGCAATAAATCTCTTTCTGATTCTGATTCTACAGTATCAGCCAAGAGTTGACTGAGCAAAGCCAGAGAAGAGAAGAGCAGAAGCAGGAGATGAAGTGATGATGGTAAAAAATGAGCAGTTTATTAAATAACCTTAGTTGCATATGTTTCAATGCTCGGACTACATCTGACCAGCATAAATTCAACAAGTGTTATTATACCACAAGCAATAACAATGGAAAATTACAGCTTCACAACAATGTCCCATAAACCTTGGGTTTCCATAAACATTCCTTTTTTATCTCTTATTCATGAAGAAAACATCCCTTGAAACCACACAACCATAAGACTAAACAAAAATAGAAAAATAATAATAAAAATATTTGTATTTAACAAATGGCTTACATTATTATATAGTTAAATGGAATAATAAAATAATAAAAAATAAATGATTATAAATGAATGAATGAATTAATAAATAAATGAAGATAAAAAAAGTAAAGTAAAATACAACACAAATGTGTGGTTGCTCTCTTGACGCGAAACACACACGGTTTGCATTTGAGGATCCTTAGATCCTTCAATAGGTAGCACAGAATCAATCCTTCAGAGCAATTGAAAATAAACCTTCAATTCAAAATTAAACTGACAATAATATGTATTGTTTCAATTTTATTACAACCAATGTATCAGAGGTACATACACGGTCTATATAGTGTCTTAAATGGTGTCTTAAAATATTGTCTTGGACAAAAGGGGACTTAGAGTCATTTAAACTCGAGTAGTTTAAATAATTTAAAGACTTATCAGATCCCCCTTAAAGTTGGCAGGGGCCCATGTGCTTGAGAGCCACTGTTTTAGACCTCACTGAAAAGAAAAAGTTTTTCTGTCAATCATATGAACCGTTTATTTATGTAAAGAAAAAAGTAATCCAAAATAGCCCAAAACAACTGACTAAAGTACTTGAAAGTACCCAGACTGTAAGATACATACATAATCTGACTGTTCTTTACTTTGATAAACCCACGGTCCATAAATATAACCAGGAAAAACAATAAGAATACATTACATTAAATGGTTAATAAAACAAGACTGAATGTAAATAACATTATCCTAACTAAATTGGTAAATCTTTGAAATGAAATGTAAGAAATTGGTACATAACCACAGGCGAAAGTGCTAGTGATCTTTCAGATTAAATAAATATGAGGTGTGACTATGGATTCCAGGTTCTTTTCAATAGATTTCTGTCCATTATTTTCCCTTTGGGCTGAGCTTTCAGGAAAAGGAAAGCATTAAAACCAGTGGTGTTCCCAGGAGCACTGCAGCCTCCTGTGGTTCCTTCCGCTTAGACATATTAGCTTTTATCTACACGCACATTTAATCTGTGTGTACCCAACCGTGCCAGTGCTTTATTCCAATTCATAGTCACTACTGGATCGTTTCAGTGCATATAATATTGGACCACACAATACATAATCTTTGTGAATGTTTTTGTTATCTGCATAACTATAATTTTAGACTTTATATGCAATAATGATAACATGGCAAAACATTTGCCAAAATCCACCAATGTCAGCATTTTCAGTACTTTTTAAATGAGAAAAAGCTTCTGCCATGGTACTGTTATTGAGTTGCTTCACTGTTTTGAATAATTTGTGCTGTAGTTTGATTGGTTGTGTGGCAAAATAATCACACCTTATTTTTAAATGCAGGCAGGGTTTGGATTTATTACCTCAGAGCAATAAATCCCTTAAAACTATGAATTACATTTTTAGCTGTAGTACATGTCACGGAATGCCAGGAGAGACAAGGTAAGATCCAGTTGCAGTTTATTGAAAGTAACAAAATAATCAAAACAGAACAAAAACGTGGCAAAAGGTAATCCAAAACGCAAGGAACAGATAACACGGTAAACTATAGCCAACTCAGACACGAGATGACAAATACAAAATAGCAGCAATGACAGACAGAGTGAGCAAGGTATATATAGCTGGGATAATGAGTAAATGACTAACAGGTGATAATGATCGGAAATAATAAACAGGTGCTAATGATCAGACAGAATGACAGACAAGGGACTGTGGGAAATGGAGTTCACAACATATAACACAAAAACAGGAGAGCGCCTTCAAGTGGCCAGTCCAGGGCACCACAACCAGACACTGTGACAGTACAAGTGTGGTAAATTGGATAATATTTAACAGTACTGAAAAGTACTACACTTTTATTGGCATTCAAACTGTCGTACATGTACTCTGAAACTTTAAAAAGCATTGACATTGGGTCATAGCAGGCCCGGTTCTACGGGGGTGCTAAGCACCGTCAAACGAAACCAATAGTACCCTCAGTTAAAGCTGTAATAATTGCATTTCATTGCAGATTTGGCAAACTATCCAGTGCTCTGGGAGATCAGTTTCTATTTACAGTATTTGCAGCATTGAGCGATGTAGCTAATCACAGACATATCTGCATATTTCTTGAACGCAACAGTGGATCAGTTAGAATTACTGTTTAAGTAAGAATCTCCTTACCCCACACACACACACACATTAATTTCAGAAGCACCCTCAGTGGTTTGATTCTGAAGCTGGGCCTGGGTCATAGTCATTGAACCAAAAAGTAGTAATTCCAAGTAACTATTTAAGAGAAAAAATAAATACTTAGCCAATCAGTTTTCTTACTTGTTTAAAAAGTATAAAAATATTACACCGAGTTTGAAAGCAGCACAGGTGTTGAAGTGTTGTGATATGTAGTGTATGTCACATGTATGAAAACATACAATCACACCTCTCAACACAGTGTATTTTTCCCTGTAAATATGAGGGACTCTTTATAATTTTAGTTGCTGTTATTATAAAACATCATTTCATGTCCAACATTTTATGAAAATTCATATTTTTGTCAGAATTATTGTGCTTCCTTTTTTGAAATTTTTTTCATTGTGCTTCTGCAAGTTCTTTTGCACAGTGAAGTCTGCAAAGTTTAATGATGCTTACTGTTAAGATAAACATTTTTGTTTTGTGAAATGGAAATGTGCACAGGAGCTGAATAATGACACTATTGTCGTTTTAGAGTTACTTTAAAGCATAACTTTTTAGTGAGATTTGTCTCACATTTGCAGTTTGCATTATTGATTCTGTTATTTTACTGTTTATCACTATGAAGCTGCTTTGAAACCATCTTTATTGTATAATGCACTATATAAATAAAGGTGACTTGATTTATTACTTTTATGAACTGAAAGACTAGTGAGTAAAATGCAGGTTCAAGAGCATTAAAGAGCAGGTCACATGGTATTTTAAAGTGTCCTAATATTGTGTTGGAGTCCTCTACAACAGGTTTAAATGCATCTAAGGTCAGAAAACATTGTAATTTTCTCAGAATATATATTTAATATTAGAGTCATTTGCCAATGATTTCGAAACGATTAGTTCCAAGCAAGTTCGGAGAAACCCCCTCCCTTCCATAAGCCTACTCTGCTCTGATTGGTCAGCTGGCCAAGCCTGTTGTGATTGGCACAGAGTGAAGTCCTTGAGCAAGTTAGTGAGCGCTACCATTGACAAAGCACCTTTACATAAAACAATAATATAGTGCTCCAATCCGTTCTTATAATAATGACATAAAATACAAAAACACTTACGCAAGCGAATCATGCCCACAGCTAAAGTTTAGCTGCTAAACTGTGAACACTTAAAACAATAATGGTGGATACGTTAGCCGAGTGCTAACATGACTAACTGATGAAACAATACAGTTTGTAAACCAAAATATGTCTACTGTAATGTTTGAAGAACGACAGACAAAAGACGCTCCGTCTTAACTTTTAATCAGAGCGCAGAACAGCTGTATCACAGGCGCACCAGCCTAAGTAACTCGCTCGTCTCTCCCGCATTAACCCTAGAACTGCCGTGCAGGCACGTGCAGAGGGGGGTGCGATGGGTGCTTGAGCCACCTGCCCCTTTTCCCCTTGATGCCCAAAGTGCCCTTTTGTCAAGGCAATATATATATATTTTTTGTAATTAAAAGCAATTTTGTGAAGGCCTGCCCAATCTAACTATTAGTAAAATGAATGAATAATAATTTAGTCGTAAATAAAATTATCCACATGATGATGACCTTTCACCTGACGATCTCACCCGGGATTATCCCCCCCGGTAAGACGCTTCTAACATCATCATTATAATTTAAAAAATGAATAAATTCAGAACAGGATTATAATATAATTCTATTTTAAATAAGACAGAAATATATTTTCTACAAGAACAACAGTAGTGTTTACAACAGCAAAACCACCATACCCTGTAAACTCAATAATAATAATAATAGGCCTAATTTAATTATGTTTCTATTTGTGATTTAAGAGTTGCAAATAACAATTTATTTAACTTTTAAACTTAAAATGGTCTTTTCTGTTCTGTGTTTCTTTTTCAAAACTGCGTCATGGCATTTGCGCAACAGCAGTATTTCTTACATGCTCACAGCAGCTTGCTGTGGATGTATATGCAGAAGCAAGTCTTGGTACTTGCTCTGCTGCAGCAACGTAGCAGATCTATTCCACCAAGACCAAACACATTAACATTGCCATGTGTATTACCTTGCTAAACTCTCCAAGAGACTCTCCAGAAGTACTGTACAATAAGTGACCTTACTGGCAAAGTTTTCCCTGTACCACAGCACACATAGAGTAAAACTGCATTACTGCAGCCCATTTTTGTAAAGGATCTCTGGACTGACATGTGAGCAATGCTACGGCTCTTACCACTGGATTACAGTCACAGTGGGTGATCGCTTGACCCGGGTAAGATTAAACTACAGCCCCTGGTCTCTGAGGCCTAAGATAACAGTTAACATATGAATGAATGTGCAGGTTTAGCCTTGCATGACCTGCCCAGTTTCATTGCACGACTTTAATTGCTTTGAGGCTCAGGGAAGGCAGGAGGGAGACCTACAGCATGTATAACCATGATATCTGGAGCCATTAATAAATAATACAACAACATACTTTTAATCTCTCATTGGTCCAGCAAGGCAAGACCAGGCAGACTGCCGCTCCTTCACTATCCCACTAGAGCAGAAATGGGTGGCAGAGAAACTGATGCATAGAAATTAGAAAGTAGTGAGAACCGTCCACATTAATGCATGTAAACTGTGGCACTTTTGAAACCGCAATGAGTGGTAGGACAAAAAGTGGCCTGTAAGTGGCTGTTGAATTATTTGTTAGCCGCCTTTATCAAAGTTTTGATATACAACCGTTTCTGTGTAAATAACGGACTGTTCAGTGTTCTTCAGTGAACCGGCTGGTGGAGCTACAAACCATTTCTGTGAAGCACCAGGAAAGCAGCCAAAAAAACTCTAGTTCTTATTAGCAAGACTGAATTGTGCCATTGTCCTGCTGTCAACACCAGTTCTTCATTAGAATCAAACAAAACTTAATATTGTCAAACACCAACGTAAACAGCGCACCTGAAAATCAGCCTGGTGCTGTGATAGACATCGACAGTCAAGCTTTCAGTGTTTGTTTTCTGTGCTTTTATTTATAAAAAAATCTGTTTTAAAGATTTCATCAGTAAAGCAGCACTCTGCAAAAATCATTGTAATGAAAATTATTTAGAATTTGCACACGTTCATAATCACAAAAAAACAAACGCACTTCATTGCATATTGCCTTTGTAAAAGAACATGAATGTCAACATGTAAGTATGCATGCGCTGTGACTTCATGATTTGGCAGATTTGGTCAATGTCAAATAGGGATGTCCTGATCAGGTTTTTTGAGCCCCCGATCCGAATGAATACTAAGTATCTGCCGATACCGAGTCTCGATCTGATGCTGGTATATTCCTTGTGTTTGATGCATAATTCAAGTACATTAAAGTTATTAAAATCAATCCAATGTTTGTGCAGAGTGTAAAAGTAATAGATATTTTTATATAGGCTGGGTGAAATGCAGAGCACAAATTCTGAGTATGGGACACCATACTTGGCCACACGTCACGTTCTTTTCTATATATATATATAAAGGAAAAGGACGTGACGTGTGGCCAAGTATGGTGTCTACTGATATAAACTCCTTGTATTTTTTATGTACAATAAGAAGAATAATTACAACATAAAGGTAAAAAAGTGGAGACATGGTTAGAGAGCATGAAGGTCGCAGTGTCAGAATGCCAGTCTGTCAATCAAATCCAAAGCAAGACGCAACCCATAGCAACGCATTATAATAAAAACGTCTCAGATAGCCTGATGGCAGATAAAAGTAAATGATAAATGAATGAGTGATTGTTACAAAATCGTGCATCAAATACACTGATCACAGAACCTCAAACGTGTGAGACCTCCAGACTCTGTTTTGGGAAAAATCAGCTTTGATGCTTAATTTTTACTCTTCTTTTCTTCTATCCTTAGTAAAATGTGCTATCATAAAAAGAGAGAGAGATTTTGATATTTAAAAAAAAAAGCCCATTCTAATGAGACCATCACAAGCTTCTCTCTACACAGACAATCACAGTACATTCTGGATGAAAAACATTCACGTGTTCACCATCACATTCTAGTTATGAAGCTGACTTGTGAAATGCAAACAAATCCCAGTAAGATCAATGCATTGCTGATTGCATTTTTATGGGCTTCTCAGCATAGACACACTCATCAGATGAACAGCAGATAGAGGAAGAACGAATGTAGGATGATGTCAAACACATCAGTAGATTAGCAGAAGAGGAGACTCGAGCTGTCATTGACTTCATTGTAAGAGCTAATGAGATTGTATGTGCTGCCCGTGTTTGGTTCGCTAAACACTTATATGTTCTGAGAACTTTATAATTTGCAGAGCAAGAGCATTGTAACACGTTTATTTACACCCTTTGGTTGTTTTTAGTGTACCGAGGAGAAAGAGGTTACAGATGACATACAGACAGATACAGTAGATGTAGATGGACAGACAAACAGATAATGCGAGGTACGACTAGGCTCAGCCCAACTCGGCTCATCCCTCGGCTACCAACGAGAGGAGCGTCTGCACCTCATCTACTGACCACGATACAGCTATTTCTTTTTTTCAAGTTGCGTGCAACAGTCGTTTTAAAAAGTTGTGCGAGCAAACGATACTGCGGTGGCTATTGCTGACTATTTCAATCTTGCAGGTTTGGTGTCTCATGTCGCAAATCCAATGATGCTGGTAGTGAAGATTCTCTCTGACCAATCAGTGATCTGCAGTGTTTACACATTTTTTGTATCTCTACGGCTCACTTGGAACCGAGGTGGTACTAAAAAAAGTACCAGGTACGAAGTACTGTACACAGTGGAAAACCACCCAAAAGTGAGCCATACCAAGCTGTACCATGCAGTGGAAAAGTGCATATAGATGGACAGACAGACAGATAGAGAGGTAGACAGACTGATAATCCACTGCTAATCCTCCTGATTCTGGCTGGCATTCCCTTAAACCCAAAGCTTTAATTTGCATGCTTTTAAAGGCTGCTAGGATGAAGAGCACCTCCACTCCTCACAAATGAGAGATACACATTTCTCCTGTGTCCACTTGTTTGTTTGTGCTTTCTAATGAACACCGTCTTTACAAATTAATAAGTGGCATTGTCTACTCTCGGCTTCTATGCACCAAATTACACCAGGAAGAATTAACATTCTGTTTATAATGCAAATCTGTTGTGTGAATATATCTGCATGCAAAATGTCAGTGAGTCTGTTTGGGCATCTACAACCAAAACCTGACAGTGTGACAAACCAGAATGAAACTCTGAAGCTGCTTAATAATGCAAATAAAAACTAAAAAGAAGGTGGTAGAAAACACAACAGAATGAGAGTGAGAAACTTAGACAGACTCTCGTATATTTTGGGAGAAAAGGAAAAAAGTGTCCTCCTGCCATCAAATGAGGGACAAAGGCTGAACCCTCCTTTCCATTTACCATTGCTCTCTGTATTCATTTTCTTTGTCCTTTCTTTTTTATTTTTTTAACTTACATGTATAATATGGACATGTATATGTGTGTCCCCCTGATGTTATCTATCTGTATGTTTTTTTAATAATATATTTATTGCTTTGGCAACATTGTGATGTTACACAGTCATGCCAATAAAGCTAATTTAAATTGGAGACACACTTGAACTTCTATGATTTTCTTTCACTCGTATAAGATTCTTAAATGTTTATTCATGAAGTAAAATAGTGCAAAAAATCTTGGCCATTAAGCTCCTTCATGTTTTTTTTTTTTAATAGAGCGTTCAAGACAGTGTCCTTATAGAAACAGAAGGAAAGAGAGATGAGCAACAATTAGAGGACAGAATGTAGGCTGATGTGTAGCCACACACACACACACACACACACACTGAATCTGCCGCGTCTTTGAGTCCCCCTGTGTTTGTGTGGCCTTAAAGGTCATCTCCGGGCTCACAGAGCTGCGGTGAGCTCAGCGCTCAGACCCAGACGCTGTTATTTTCCTTTTATTTGCATCTCTCCTCTCAGCCTGTTTGACATGCAGAAGAGCAAAAGAAGTAAATAACACTGAGAAATGTAGTCTTTCTCTTCATCCTTTGTTTCACTCTATGCCAAACTCCATCTGATCATCTTCCTCCCATCTCTATCTCTCTGTCACGCTCTCTCACTCAAACAGCCTAAAGCTCAACTTATTAAATACTTATAAGTGATTCCTCTGGTATGTGTTTTGGACAGTGTTGCAGAGGTCTGATGAAGGAAGAGAAAGGTCATTTGTCACAAAATGTCCCCTCCATTAATACACACACACACACACGTTTTCTAAAATTCAAATTGGGCAGACAGATAATTATGAGTTTACTGGCTGTTTTTTTAAGGGCAAATAATTACCTAGAGCAGCAGCACTCAACAGGCAGCCCATGGGTGGCATCCGGCCCTTCAGCATTTGTTTTCTGGCACATATCATGCTAAATATGATTGTACATTTAATATAATTTGCATCCAAAAGTATTGTGAATATTAGGTGGTGTGATTTTAATCTTGTGTCATTTAAATATGGTTGTAACTCCTGGCAATTTGCAGAATAAAAAAGGGTAATGATTTGTCACAAAATGTCCCCTCCATTAATACACACACACACACACGTTTTCTAAAATTCAAATTGGGCAGACAGATAATTATGAGTTTACTGGCTGTTTTTTTAAGGGCAAATAATCACCTAGAGCAGCAGCACTCAACAGGCAGCCCATGGGTGGCATCCGGCCCTTCAGCATTTGTTTTCTGGCACATGTCATGCTAAATATGATTGTACATTTAATATAATTTGCATCCAAAAGTATTGTGAATATTAGGTGGTGTGATTTTAATCTTGTGTCATTTAAATATGGTTGTAACTCCTGGCAATTTGCAGAATAAAAAAGGGTAATGATTCTCTTAGCAGCTTTAAAACTAAACTTGTATTCAAATTGTGAATGGGTTATAAAAGAGTGCTCCCAATATAATGACTGGAGCTGTCAGTCACTTCACTGAGCTCACAGGGTTCTGCACTCTTGCAAACACTCTCATTATAATCAAAGCGGACTACACTGCACAATGAATCTCTTATTTACATCGCGTCCACACTTTGTTGGCTGTAATTACAGAATATGAATTCAATTAAATCCATCTGATTGGCCACTGTGTGGATGAGTTTAGCAGATATCTCTGTGATTGGCCATAGTACTCAATGTTGCAAAACACTTTGAAAACATTTGACATTCCTCAGAGTGCAAAAATATGCGGAGGACCATTTGAAAGCATAGTTAAGTGACCAGAGTATAAAAATACCCTATATAAATAATAATAACAACATTATTATTATTATTATTAGTAGTAGTAGTAGTAGTATAGTAATTTGTGGCCCTTTGCAATTTTTTTGTAGTTTAAGTGTAAGCTCTTGACCTCTACTTGAGTGTGAGAGAAAAGTAAGAGAAGAACTCAAACAGGAATAGATCCATATGAATGACGGTACTCTTTGTTATTGTCCTCTTTCATGATCAACTAACTATTTTCCTGTTTGACACTGTAAAGCTGCTTTGACACAATCTGTACTGTGTAATCTGTGCTGTACTGCGCTATATAAATAAAGATGACTTGACTTGATTTGGCTCTGTGGGGAACTGTGTGGGTCGCCTTACAGGAAGCCGGTCCCCGATTTGAGCCAGGACTGAGCCAGAAGACCATTCTCTGTGGAGCTTCTTGTTGTGTTGACTTGGGTTTCCTCTGTAGTTAATTTAGTGTAGTGAAAAAATAGTGTAGCAATGGGTACTCATGTCACCGATGACGTTATAATTTTTGGATCACGTGTCACTTAAGGTGCGGTTATGAGTACATCACATAAGAAAGATTGGTGGGATACCTAAATTGTAAAACCTCTTTATGTATCATCAACACAAGGAAGACACAGATGTAATAAACTAAATGTATTAACAAAAGATAGACGAGAGTAATCAACAACTACTAAATTAATACCATAAATGAATAAGGAATAACGTGCATAAGATGCATAAACTTCAAGTAAGTCAGTTGGGTGTTGCTATGTCAGGGTTACGTTATCTTTTGGAAAGATAAACTGTTGCTAATAAGGTGAAGAACGATATTATGCATCAAACAAATTCATAATTTGTTGGTATCAACTGACATCAGCTATATAACATATAATGTAAATTAGAAAATCATATACTGATAATATATAACAATTACACAATTTGGATAAGTGATATTTACGTTCTTCCACTGGTATTCCACTGGTCCACTGATATTCTTGACTTCTTCCACTGGTTGTGCTGGTAACAATGCAGTGGGGAAAGGAGCAGGAATCCAATTCAACAGTCTTGAACACAAAGCGTTGTAGGATGCTGATCTCCTGGAGCACTAAAGGGTCCTAAAATCTGGAACACGCAGATGTGGCCCTGGAGTAGGTGCAGAAGGTCCTTGCCTGGAACACGCAAGCAAAAGTACCTTGAAGTGAAGGTTTCAGAACAATGTATCTGTTACAATCTCTCCCTTATGGGACTCAGATTCAGAACCAGGAGTTCATTTTAGAATGGTACCTTTATCCTTTTCCGATGTGGAGGAGATTGCAATTTGGCACATCTTCATTTACGTGCTGTGATTGGCCATTTCCATCAGAGTGGGAGGACACTGTGTGGCCCACCCTTCTTTCCACCTGTGGAACTTATTTGCATAGTCCAAACACAAAGTTAGAAAAGTTAAAAAAAAATTTTACCTGTGCATTATTCAGTTGCCAAACCAGAATACCTTTGGCAATGTTACGAACACATTAATTCCAAACATGATTGAAAAAGATTGGACTGCCATGCATGCATTAATTTGTCCATTAACATCTGAGTTTGTGTAAGATGTTGCACTACAAATCACGGTCACTGAGAATTAATTATTATCTGAAATAATATAAGATGTGTGTGTTGTGGTTTGCATCAGTTTTAAGGTTTGAAAACATAGTTATGAATGGATTTGGATGGATTTCTGTGATCTCTCTTTGTTTCACCCACTGCTGCTGCATCCAGAGGTCCTAAGGAATTTTTATGGCAGTCACAGGCCAAACCTTAGGAATCAGTCTGTTGGTGGGTGAAGGGCAGAAACTGCATTTTGACTAATGTGAAGTCCTGTCCTAGCATCTTTATCTAGTTTGCTTATATTAGTCCACCAAGATCCAGTCAAAATGTAGCAAACCTTCGTCCACTATTGTGGTCAGAGAGGGGCCCTGCCATAAACTGGGCCCTGGAATGTGCTGTCCACTACACCTCCAGGTGCTCTGGTTCCCCCACACAACCTAAAAGCATGCAGGACAGGTGAGTTGGAGACAGTACATGGCCTGTCGGTGTGAGTGTGTGATTGGGTGAGTGAATGTAGTGTTTGGCCATCCTGGGTGTTTCCCTGCCTACAGCCTGGCAGACTAGGGCTCCAGTATCATCAAAGATGGCTACACATTCTTAATAAACCCTGTTCTGATTAATACACATGCTTCATTGTCCAAGATGAAACTGTAATCAAAAATGTGACTACTGAGATACTGATGATTATGGACATTATTGGAACCTTTCCACGTGTTTTGTTTCTGTGGGTGTAATATGAAGACAGAACGACTCTGTTTCATTCATCAAGCATTCCTTATCCACTCTCATCTCTCCCATGTACCCTGGAGACTCAAGTGAGACAGAAACACCTGCTTAACAGCAACACTGACATTTCAAACGCTCTCCTGTAAATGTCGGCTGTGTTGATTTAGAGCGGATGCTGGACCGTGTTCTACTGTGCTCGTCGATGAAATACATGGCACACATTACATTTCATTCACAGATCATTTAAGAGCCCTATTCATGGATCATCACTGCTCTGCAGTTTTCTCGAAAAGACGACACCATCATTAACACACATTCAACAAATCAACAGGAAATAAATACAGGAGTACAATTTATTCACTGGGGTTTTATTGGATCATGAATAGTCTAGTTATGACATTACCGGTTGATACTATTTTCCTTTATATTAATATTTGTTCACTTAGCAAAGAAAAGAATAAGATCACATTTTGATTTCATGTCAAAGCATTCTAGCTGTATCTGTACATCATAATCGCATTTCAAACACGTTGCTGCTGCTGTGATTGGCTGTGTTGTGCTTGTTCTAAAGTAACTGGACTCTGACATCATCTGCCTGTGTGAAATCAATGATCCACAACCCTCAGGAGAGGCACAAGAAACATAAAGACAGCGCTAACAGACTGAGTCACAGGCTGTTCCGTCATTGGTGACAATGAAAGGGATTGTTAAGTCAAGCTCCTGCAGGAGATGAGCGTCAGTCTCTGGGTTTTGGATCTAAGAGGGAATAACTCCAGATGACTCATGGGTGCAAAAGTCATTAGGCAGGTCCTAAAGCAGTGTGTACATGTTGGACAAGGACGTTTAAAGCCCTTAGTCAAATGTTCAAGCTGATATTGTTCTGTGCCTCATTATGTCACCAGACTGGACCTGAGATTCTGCTCGTCAGTATTGTGGAGGAGAAGAGGGCTGAAGGAAACGGCGTGTCATGTGTAGCATGTTCCACCTTTCAGTCTCCACTAAGTTGTGGACAGCTGTGTAGTGCACAAGCGTTTGAGAGAAAGAGTGGCCAACTCACTGCCACTGAAAGTGAGACGGAGGGACAGAAGGAAGAAAAAGAGAGGGATTTGTTTGAAAGGACCAAACAGCACAAGTGAAGAAACACAATGCAAATGAACATCAAAGAGGGAGAAAAAATGTTGGCAAATCTAAGAACAAAGCAACCCAGTGCGGACAAGGAGAAGAGAGAAGGCAACAGATTGAAATGTCCAACACAGAGTTACTTATCTGAGAAGACACAGACTCTGTTCTTATATAATGATGCTAAAATGCACTAAAACATACACTTGTTATGTTTGTCTTTTACTTCATCTGCCAAACACTTACATCAACTTTAAGCCTAGAAAGCTCTTCTGTGTGTATGAGTGCATTATTCATTCATTATCTTATTCCCTACTGAACCGTCCCTTCGATAAGCCCTGCCTTGAAAGTGTTTCTCTCAGACAAGCTTTTGTTCCTTTTTAAATATTAATCTAGGAAGGATCATTGTGTTTGGATCATTTCACAGAGAAATTTTGTTTTTGTTGTCGATCATGTAATGATCTGGGACGGGCACTAGTACCAGAATACTTGAAAGTGACAGCTACGATCAATCATGAAAACAATGATCATGTGACTTTTTTTCTGGTTGACTCTGAAAGCGCACAGTGAATGTTTCCTGGAATCACTTTGATAATGAAAATATCAATGCACATTATTGATTAGGACTTGGTTATTTTAAACCATATCATCATATTTTTTTAGTAGATTAACTCTTTCCAGACACGTGTAAAATAGCATGGTCAAACATTAAACAGCATATTAATCAAAACTGCCTAACATTACTAAATGAAACGTTGATCCAGGAAATGTTTTAGGACTGTGAAGCTTTGGGGTGTTGAAGGAAGTGATCTACTCTGTCCATATTTTGATCATCATTCTGAATCTGATCCAGGCATAGTCCGTTTTCTCAGCTTTTTGTTCAAAATGTTGCTTTTTTCATGAAACTTACATTCAAGTGGTGATAAAAAAAGAATTTGTGGTCAGATATGTCAGACTGAAGATACTCACAGAGATACTATGATTCAAACTGCCTCAAATTCATCTAAGACCATCATTTAATCTCCATCATCTATCATTTTCCGATACGTAAATTATAAACTGAATTTTTTTTTAGTCTAATTGGACTGAATTGGTTCAGGTTCTAATATGCAGAGGTCTTAGTAACCTGGTTCTGATGGGTTATAGCATTATTAAAACATTGAGAAGAGGAAGACTATGTTCTCATTTCTCAGGTCAGATTTGCTGGTTCTCACAACATTATTTGTATTATACAAATTTCACAATTTCATAAAAAAACATAGTGTTACTAATCATTGAATTTATTAAATTTTTATACAGCAAATAAATTATATAGAGAAAGCACGCAAAGAACATTTATATTATCAAAGAACATTGTCACTGACTTTAGTCTAGCGCCAGTTCAAGCGCTCTCTCTCAAAAAAGCTGTCTGCACTGTATAACAGACACTTCATAAAAATGTAGTAGCTATTCTCCACTAGATGCGATTTTCTCCATATGACGGCATTTTAGTGCCACGTAAAAAAATAAATAAATAAAATTACAAGATTAAAGTCAAAATATTTTGAGAATAAAGTTACAATTACGACAATAAAGTTGAAATATTTCAAGAATAAAGTAAAAAGTACGAGAATAAAATCAAAATATTTTGAAAATAAAGTCAGTCAGCTTAGAGAATAAAGTCAAAATTACGAGAATTAAATCGTACATATTATAATTGTACATTGTACATTTATAATTTTAATAGCAATTAAAATTATAATATGTTGAGAGTATAGTCTATTGTCACGCTTTGCTTATGGGAGGAACGAGGAGACGTGGAGATTTCACAAAACGAGAGGCTTTAGAATAAAATCAAAATATTTTGAAAATAAAGTCAAAAAGCTTAGAGAATAAAGTCAAAATTACGAGAATTAAATCGTACATATTATAATTGTACATTGTACATTTATAATTTTAATAGCAATTAAAATTATAATATGTTGAGAGTATAGTCTATTGTCACGCTTTGCTTATGGGAGGAACGAGGAGACGTGGAGATTTCACAAAACGAGAGGCTTTAATAATCCAACAGGGAGACACAGAGCACAAGGAAGACGTTCAAGACCCGACAAGGAAACATGAGGCAGACTACACATTTATACTAAACTTAACGAGGGACAGACAGGTGCGGGGAATCAACTAATAATGCAACAACGAGAACAGGAACATGACCAAATAAGGGAACACTGAAACAGAAACAGGGGCAAA
>NW_015647469.1:31999-43071 GCF_001515625.1 Sinocyclocheilus rhinocerous
GGGAGGAACGAGGAGACGTGGAGATTTCACAAAACGAGAGTCTTTAATAATCCAACAGGGAGACACAGAGCACAAGGAAGACGTTCAAGACCCGACAAGGAAACATGAGGCAGACTACACATTTATACTAAACTTAACGAGGGACAGACAGGTGCGGGGAATCAACTAATAATGCAACAACGAGAACAGGAACATGACCAAATAGGGGAACACTGAAACAGAAACGGGGGCAAAACAGGTCCATAATCCTGACATATCTCCCCCCTCCCGGAAGGCACGTCCTCGCGCCGTAGAACAACAGAGGAACTAAGGAGGAGGCTCGGGAGGAGGACGGGCACCCGGGAGGGGGCCGGCAGACAGAGACCAGGGAGGCGACGAAGGAGGGAGGAGACAGGAGGGGCCCGGAGCAGAAGGAGCACAGCAGGACCCAGACCACAGCCATAACGGCGGCCCACAGTGGAGCTGATGGAGGGAGGAGCCATGGAGGAGGAATGGCCGCCGACTCCAGGGGGCCGACCAACGGCGGCGGAGCAGGTGGTGGAGGAGCCCGAGGCGGAGATGTAGAGCCGATGAGCCAGGGCGACGGGAAGGATCCGGAGGTCCTAGGCAGAGCAGATGGCGCAGACGACCGACGCAAAGGCGTGGATCCGGGAGGCCGCGGTGGAGCTGGAGCGACAGAGGACTGAGGAGGAGCCGAGGGGATGAAGGAGCCCGACGGAGCTGGAGGGACGAAGGGATGAGGCGAAGCCGGAGGAGTGGAGTCCCGAGGCGCAGGATGGTCGACGCCAGACCAAGGCGGAGCCGGGGGAACGAGGGAGGCCGGCGGAGCTAGTGGACTGCCGGGCCACGGTGGAGAGGAGGGAGCTAGGAGCCATGGTGGAGCCGACGGGTCAACGGGCTGAGGTGGAGTCCAGAGCCCAGAAGCTGGAGGCGGAGTCAAGGGATACTCCGACCACGGTGACGCTGGAGGATGGCAGTCCTGCGGAGCTCGCACCGCATAGATGGTGGGCTGAGTGCAAGCAGAGGGGCTGCCAGACGACAGCAGAAGAGGAGGCAGGAACGGGTGGGAGGGCGTGCATTTGTGAGCCTCCGGGCTTTCAGGCCAGAACTTAGGAACGGGCTGGCTCCACGGCGATCCTCAGCTCTGTCGCTCCGTGTGGCGATGGCTCGTTGGTCTCGGCGGGCGATGGCTCTCCGTCAGCAGTGGGTTCGGGCATGCACTCCGCACAGCGGGGAGATGGTGGGCTGTGTACTGGGTCCGGAGTGGCCACTCCACAAAGGCGGCGAAATTCGCTCGAGGACCATCTTCGGACGACAGCGGTCTGCACGAGATGTTTAAGCTGGCGTTGTAGAACGCACAGAGCGCGTCGTCCGGGTAGCTGGTTAGAGCAGCGAGGACCAGGAACAGTCTAGTATGGCCCTCGAGCGATCTCTCACCCTGCTCCAGCAGGAGGAGGAGGAGGTACTCCGGACGGGTGAAGGGATCCATGGAAAACACAAGGGAAACAAAAACAGAGGGTAGACACACGGAGGTAACCGTTTCGGTCGGGTCTTCTGTCACGCTTTGCTTACAGGAGGAACGAGGAGACGAGGAGACGTGGAGATTTCACAAAACGAGAGGCTTTAATAATCCAACAGGGAGACACCGAGCACAAGGAAGACGTTCAAGACCCGGCAAGGAAACATGAGGCAGATTCGTTATTTGTGGTGCACCAGCCACCCAATAATAGCAATAAGCTTTGTGCTTTTAGTACTTTTAATATAAAACAAAGCCTCCGCTTTCAAAATCTGTCAGTTTTATAGCAAGCTTTATTTGTATCACACTTTTCTAAACAAGTTAATGCAATTCAAAGTGCTTTAGAGACAAGGAACCAAAATGATACAGCAATTAATAAAAATTTAACTGAACAGATTTAAAACAAAAATAAAATAGACCCATTAAAATACACGAATAAGAATAACGTTTATTAAGATTAAAATATGAACTATAAAATATAACATAAAAAATTAGGCAAAACAAAACACATGAAATATACAGAGGTTTTATAAGTCTTTACAGAAAGGCCAACCTAAAAAGATAAGTTTTTAATTTAGATTTAAAACTATTAATGTTTTCAGCACATCTTATGTTCTCTGGAAGGTTGTTCCAGAGGCGAGGAGCATAAAGCAGCATCACCAAATTTTTTAGTTCCGCTATGAGGTACAGTTAGAAGAAAAGAATCAGAGGATCTAAGAGTCCTTCTAGGTTCATATACTGTAAGCATTTTGAAAGAAAGTCTGGAGCAAGTCCCTGCAACGCCTTATAAACTAATAAAATATTTTTTTAAATCAATAAGAAAACTAACAGGTAACCAGTGTTATGACTTTAATACTGGTGTAATATGATGTCTCTTTTTGGTTTTTGTCAATATTCGAGCAGCAGTATTTTGGATTAATTGTAATTGGTTAATAACATTCTTTGGTAGACCAGAAAGAAGGGCATGCTAGTTATACATGCATGCATTAATTTTTCTGTGTTGCTCAGAGAAAGAAATGGTCTTACTTTAGCAATGTTCTTCAGATGATAAAATGCTGTTTTGGTAATATTATGTACATGAGCTTTAAAGTTAAAATCAGAATCAAAGACACCTCCTTCCTTTTTTGCCACATGGCTTGGGTTTAATCCAAGTATATTTAGTTTAGGGGTCAAATTCTCTCTCTGCACTTTTGATCCAATAATCAAATCTTCAGCTTTATCTTGATTGAGTCGTGTAGCAAATTAGCTCAAAAGAGAAATGTATATAAATAATTACAGTTAATTATGATTAATTACAATTATTTATATCAGCTGCCAGTAGTAACTGTAGCAGAATTAAATTGCCCTCAACTAATCTGTTCGTCCATCGAACATTCAGTGTAAGTTCATATCAACTCTAGGAAAGGATATTTTCGTGGCCACAGAAAACACCTTCATACAGTATTAATGCATTAGAGCATGTAGTAATGATCAAAATCGTAAAGGGACATTAATTTGCAAGGCAGACTCAGAAACTCATGTAATTTGTACACGAGAGTTTTTTTAACTAAACACTAACACAAACTAGTCTAACAAACAAACAAACATACATACACTCATGCGGACATATAAAAGGGGAGCTAAAGTGGATGAATGAAGCCATTAGAGAAACTAGAGAATGCAGTTATGGAAACTGAGTCAGAACCACCCAAGTTAAAAACCATCAGTGCCGTTTTACAACGGGGTCTACCGCTTATACTAAACCTCTGTTTCGTTTAGTTAAATGTACGATACTTGCATTGCCTTGGCCTGGCCTGGAACGAGCGTCCGGATGCAGTCTCGGATGAAAGTCTTGATGGTTGGGAGGTTCGGTGGTGTAGGAGTCGCGATCGCCTTCTTCCGTGTTTGAAGAGTGATGAACTCCAAAAAGATGTTATTCTGACTCTGTGGTGGTCAGGAGAGTTTTCTCCCAGATGAAGATGATGAAGAGCTATGAGAGACGTCAGCTGAGATCCAAAGATCATTGGTGAATGTAAAGACAAGGCCGAAGCATGGTGCAGACTTAAGGGTTGCAGAAGCGTTCTAGCTCACATCCTCATCTTCTCAGAATCTAACAGAACCACAGACTGAAAGGCTATGTCTTGGAGCCCACCGGGCACGCCCACACCGGCTCAGGCGCTCCACACGGGCTGCAATCAGAAGATTTTAGCAGAAGACTTAGCAGAAGAAGACCTGGGCGGAACTGTGCGTGAGCCCTTTAAAGTCTGAGAAGATTCACGCCTCTCAGGATGGGCTTGTCCAATGAGAAAGGCTGAAATTCCAAGCGGGAGGTTGGAAATACTGGAGAGTTTTATGACCCTTTGTCTGAGAGCATGGTAATTTGCATATGGAACTGGATTGGATGTTGATATGCAAACTATATGTGTCTGTTTTAGAGAGAACTGAGTAGGAGGACGATTCTTTCTACATACTTTTAGGTCATAAAAGTTTATCTGATCTCGCTGAGGGGGCCTGGTTGCCATGGTAACCAGGGGCCTGGTGTCATTCAAAGACATCCTGGCACCCAGTATGTTTATTGGGTGAGGGGTCTGTGACTATTTGTTAATCTAATGAATAATTTATTTGTTAAATCTTGTTAAATAAATGAAAAATGGTGTGTCTGATTGGTCCAAATGCTACAGTTGTAAGAAGTTTTGTTACATCCAGACATTTATGTCTTGGATGCAATTTGTGAGTGAATCAATTTGCACAGGGTCATCAGGAGACACGGCTACATACAACTGTGTGTCATCAGCATAGCTATGCAAAGAGATACCATGCTTCCTGATGATGTGACCGAGAGGTAACATATATAGATTAAAAAGCAGTGGTCCTAAAACTGATCACCGAGGAACCCCACATGGTACCTTGTAATATTCAGACACGGTATTATTAATAGATACTACACATGTTATTTCACTAAGATATGATAAAAACCAATTTAAAACTGTTCCACATAGACCAACATAGTCACTTAATCTATTTAAAAGAATTTGGTGATCTATTGTATCAAACTCAGCCTCAAGTCAAGAAGCACCAGAACTGAAGGCCAATTTCTGTCACGGTTTATGTCATTTACTATTGTCTATTTTCTAAAACCAGACTGAAACATCTCTAGTTTCGAATTTGCATTTAAGAATGTACTCAACTGATTAAAAACTATTTTCTCTAATATTTTACTTAAAAATGTAAGATTTGAGATGGGTCTATAATTACTAGGAATTAAAATATCTGAGCTCCCTTTTTTATACACAGGTTTTACTAGGGCAGATTTAAGATCAGAACGGAAAATGCCAAGCTGCAGGGAGTGATATCTCAAGGATATCAATAGATATGGATTTTAAAAATAATTTTAAAAAGAGAGGTAGGAATTGGATCAAAGGAACAAGTAGATGGTCTCAGTTCTGTTACAGCCTTTCCTAGTGTCTCAACATCAGCCAAAGTAAAACTTTCCATTTTAATAGTATTCTGTACACCTAATAATGGAGGGAGCATAATTGACCGATTATCATTTATTAACAGATTCCTGATCTAATGTTTATAACTTTATCTCTGAAGTAGCAAGCAAACTCTTCACATTTCGAACTTGGTAACTCAGAACTATAATCAATTTTATGATTTATTAGTGAATCTATTGTATTAGATAATAATTGGGGGTTATTAATGTTTGCATTTATAAGGTTTGAGAAATAATTGCTGTGTTTTACGAATTTCTTTATTGTAAATTTTAAGATTTTCAATTAGTTTAAGTGTATTTCTAGTTTAGTTTTATGCCATCTTCGTTCAGCACTTCTACAGTCTCTTCTAGGTTTCATGGTCTGATTTGTCTTCCATGGAATTTAATTTTTTGTAGCTAACTTTTTAGTTTTAAGTGGAGCAACTGTATCAAGAGCTGTTCTCATTCTATTATTAAACTCATTAACTAAATCATCACAGGATGATGGTAAAATGTTCCTTTCATAAGTCTTATAATGCATTGTGAGGTTTTCGGCCACTTCAGAGGTAATATAACGTTTTTTAACAATGCGTTTAGTTGCATTTGGCACAGAATGATCAATACTTTTAAAAGTGATAATCTGATCATTATCTAAGTGATCAGATAATGCAAGATCAATGACAGATGTTCTATTGATATTTAATCCATATGTTACGACTAAATCTAATGTGTGACCACGTTTATGTGTGGGTACGTTTACATGCTGTTTAAAAGACATGCATTCTAACAGTTCCAAAAATTCTTTAGCTCTAATGTCTGATGAATTGTCAACATGTATGTTAAAATCCCCAGTTAAAACAAAGCAAACATAACTCATATGAATGACAGACAGCATGTCAGAGAAATCCTTTATGAAAGGGGGGATGGGTAATTTTGGTGATCTGTATAATGTCACTGCTGCCACAAACTGATCACCTCCATGCCACGTCAAATTGAGGCAGTAATTAAAGCAAAAGGAGCCCATACCAAGCATTGAGTACATGTACAGTAAATGAACATACTTTCCAGATGGCCAACAATTCACTAAAAATGTTTTTTTTTATTGGTCTTATTAAGTATTCTAATTTGTTGAGATAGTGAATTGGTGGGTTTTTGTTAAATGTGAGCCAAAATCATCACAATTAAAAGAACCAAAGACTTAAACTACTTCAGTCTGTGTGCATTGAATTTATTTAATACACGAGTTTCACAATTTGAGTTGAATTACTGAAATAAATGAACTTTTCCACGACATTCTAATTTATTGAGATGCATCTGTATAGCGAAATACAAACAATGTGTCTTACAATAATGTATTTTTCAAGCTCTTTAATATGACGTGACAGATGACTGTATTAATGTGAATAAATTTATTAAATTATGTTTTCTTTTTGAAAATTCCACCGCTCCAAACATCTGTTGCATCCAACCTTTCATTCCGCACATGTATTTAATTAAAAACAACAATAAAATGTTCAAAGTTTGAAGTGGGCTCCAACTTATTGTTGTCTTTTCTGAGGTATATGACATTAAAGGTGCACTAAGCGATTTTTGCCAAATGATGTTGATATTTGAAAACACCGCAACAGGACCTTGCCCCTATTTTGAAATATTCGCCCCACACGTATGTATGCAACCATGGCATAATGACGATCACGGAAACAAGTGAAGATGATACACAAGCATATTCAAATAAAAGCCAACACAGATAAGTTGTGTGAAACAATGCAAAATCAACGTTACTCACCTATCAAAAAGAAACAACGCAACCTCGGCGTCCGATTCGAGCCTTTCCCGCTCCTTGAGTTCTCCACCGCTGGAAAGCTGTTCCGATATTTATGCGGGTTCTACCTCTTGCCTGATCGTAACCCTTCTTTTTAATGTTTTATTCCTCCGATATTTTCCTCTTTTTTTATCTTCCTGTTCTCTCTATCTATATTCAATCTGCTAATATCTGTCTGTGCACTCAAATTGAGTGCTCTCTTCTCTCTATCATTACAAGACACACCCCTTACTGTTGATTGGCTACAAGTGTGTTTTGGGACTCGGTCCGACACTGCGGTCAAAAGCGTTTTTCAAAAATTGCTTAGTGCACCTTTAAGTGACTATTCACGAGCTGTTTTATTCATGTTATTATACAGTAAATAAATGGAAATAATATTTCACCTCTCCACGCAGTAATCACAATAAGCTTTGTGCTTTGTTGCTTTTAATATAACACAGCTCAGCTTTCAAATTCTGTCAGATTTATCACAAAATACAAATTATAAATATGTTTCCCTCTTTATTACAAGTCATAGCACAATATAAATGTGAAGGAACATCAGAATGCATGGGAGAAAAAAAGTATAGCCTAATGAAATGAAATGAATGTTTCATTGCAATCGTAAAGAAGATTGATTCACATGCCACTTAAACTGAGGGGAATACAGCAATCTGTCATGCCACATTAAAGAGCATGAAAACCACATTATTGTAAGACATAATGCTTGTATTTTGTTATAAAATTCACAGTAGATTACATCTTTCCATACTTAGATTTTGAGGAATTCTAGTGTTTTGTTCCTCTGTTGTCTCTGTGTAATTTATGTTCATTTAAATATTTATGGAAAGAAATGTGATTGAAAACTAACTGTTGATGAGTAAATATTGCAATATGCATGTTGTGAAGAAGAGATAAAGGATCATTATGTCATTAAAAATCTGCCAGCTAAATCAAATGTGATGTAAAGTTAACTGCATCACTTGTTAATGATATGAAAAAATATGGCTTCTTATAAAAAAATTTAAAAAAAAAAAAGTGCTCCCGTGGCTCAATTCTTAGATTTTGAGGAATTCTAGTGTTTTGTTCCTCTGTTGTCTCTGTGTAATTTATGTTCATTTAAATATTTATGGAAAGAAATGTGATTGAAAACTAACTGTTGATGAGTAAATATTGCAATATGCATGTTGTGAAGAAGAGATAAAGGATCATTATGTCATTAAAAAACTGCCAGCTAAATCAAATGTGATGTAAAGTTAACTGCATCACTTGTTAATGATATGAAAAAATATGGCTTCTTATAAAAAAAAATTAAAAAAAAAAGTGCTCCCGTGGCTCAATTTGCCCCAGGTTAGGGGTAAGTTGACCCGAGTCAGTGAGTAAGATGCACCATCTGGGTGTAAATTGACCACCTGACTGAATCTGATTCAAACCTATGTGCAATTTAAAGATAAATTACCTCTTTTAAAAACTAATTTAATAATCAAATTTCCTTTTAAAACAGTCATATTTCTTTTCTTAAACCTAACTTAAACAACATAAAACCAACCAAATTAAGTTTACATTTATTAAATTAAAAAAATGTAATTGGGTCATGAACTAAATGTTTCATTATTAATTGTTTGCTTTTCTGAAAAGATATGTTGAACACCAAAGTTGTGACCTAACCAAAACAGACTAAACAGAGAGTTTGAGTAAAATTAAATAAAAACCGAATTAGAATGAAGGAATAAATGTCAATGAAACTAATAAACATTAGTCAAATGATTATTGGCATAGTAGCTTTTTGCAATGTTGAACAAGCCATTAAGGACTACAGGTGGAAAGACATAACTGATAATAATGTGATGAAAATCATTTTCTTGTTCTTATCAGAGAATGATTTGGTGCACACATAAAACCAACCAAATTAAGTTTACATTTATTAAATTAAAATCAATCATTTCATTATTAATTGTTTGCTTTTCTGAAAAGATATGTTGAACACCAAAGTTGTGACCTAACCAAAACAGACTAAACAGAGAGTTTGAGTAAAATTAAATAAAAACCGAATTAGAATGAAGGAATAAATGTCAATGAAACTAATAAACATTAGTCAAATGATTATTGGCATAGTAGCTTTTTGCAATGTTGAACAAGCCATTAAGGACTACAGGTGGAAAGACATAACTGATAATAATGTGATGAAAATCATTTTCTTGTTCTTATCAGAGAATGATTTGGTGCACTCGTACACTGTTCATCAAATAAACTACAAATAAAATGTACATGTATGATAAACTAAACCAGTTGCGTAATATCACATACCAGTTTATACGTCAGAGATTTAACTTAACTTTAGTGCCTACTAATGGGGTAAGTTACAATGCTGGCTCAATTTACCGCACAACATTTGAGTCGTACAATGATATGTCTGAAATTACTCCACTAAATGTAAGTTAGGCAGGTATATTCTCCCAGGATTTCCTTTGTAAAACAAGCTAATATGCAGTTAAAGATTTATAATTTCATGTGAGAAATGTGTTGTCAATTTAGATGAAGTGAATGTGAATGAGTGATATGTTCTTTGCATTATGCAGGTTGTTTTTTTTGTTGTTTTCCATTGATGCATATTTCCTGAGTTGACGTTGGACGATAGAACAGTGAGCCAACAGTGTATACTTGATGTCACACCACGCCGTTCCCTTCGGTGGCCTTAATATGTCATCAGTCCCTGGATGCAGATAAGACAATACAATACACTATACACTTTGGATAACTGGCTGCAGTCCCTCTTTTTCTATTGACTGGATGCGCAACTTCTTATCTCATTCATTGATGGTTCTAATACAATACTTTCTTTTCTTTCTTCACATGTTGTTGTGCATTGGCTGTCATATATCCTCCTTACGAACCTAGATGTTAGTGTAGTGATATGCTGCTGTGCTCATTCAACTTTATCTGTTAATTTAGAACCCCTTATTAGAGTTTTTATTCCAGGTTACGTGCACATCTGCAATTTGTTGTTTATGATGGGAGAATTCGTGAGAGTGCAGAATTCAGTCAGTGAGCCCAGTGTGCACTGAACAAACTGCTAACTGATGACTAATCTGAACCCCTCTAATGGGCACAGCATTCATAAAATAAACATAATTCTGTATGATTATTACAATGTGCAATGCTGTAAAAGTGCATAAACAAAATATGATGAGCAAGTCTAAATTTCATATCGCAATTGACGCTTTTCATTTTATTTGCAACATCTGTAATAAATGTATTTTGATTGTTCAGGGGCATTTTTGTCCAATTTGGTGGAATTTCTGGTTCAAGCCCCTGTTCATTTCTGAGCCGTGGCCAGGGGAAGCTGAGGCCAGTGCTCCGCCTGTGCATGGTAGTATCCTCACTGTGATCATTTGTATTGTTAATCTTTCCCTGTCTGTCTTCACAACCAATATTCTTATAAAAATAATTTCACTTGTTAATATGAAAATTAATAGTGTACATGATGAGTCATTTAGGGATTGTGAAGAGCTGTTGAATCAACCTCTGTAAGAGCTTCCTGTGTAATGTCTTTCCTGTGAAAACAATGAAGCATCTAAAAGAATCTATTGCAGATACACAGAAGTTCATAATCGTAACCTTTTGTCGAGGTGTTGGTTCTGCACCTGTACTTTACCAGGCCTAACTGTCTTCAGAGTTAGGAGAAGAGAAGATTACCTCAGAGTAATCAGAGTCCTCTACAGATAAATCTGCACTATGCAGGAACACAACATGGGATATGTCACTTCCTGTTTGTTGCTGCCGTGTGTTTTGAGTTTGAGCTCCGTCAAGTTAATTCTTTATCGTCTATTTTTGATCTTAAAATCAATTTTATACACCATCATTTTCGTTTCTATAACGATATATGAATATATCCCCTATCGTATTCTACAACAAAAACAATCAGAGCGCCTTGTTATCACTAGTTCTATTTTGACTTCCCGAGTCCGCTATTAGCATATAGCCCGAAGAGCTGTTGAATCAACCTCTGTAAGAGCTTCCTGTGTAATGTATTTCCTGTGAAAACAATGAAGCATCTAAAAGAATCTATTGCAGATACAAAGAAGTTCATAATCGTAACCTTTTGTCGAGGTGTTGGTTCTGCACCTGTACTTTACCAGGCCTAACTGTCTTCAGAGTTAGGAGAAGAGAAGATTACCTCAGAGTAATCAGAGTCCTCTACAGATAAATCTCCACTATGCAGGAACACAACATGGGATATGTCACTTCCTGTTTGTTGCTGCCGTGTGTTTTGAGTTTGAGCTCCGTCAAGTTAATTCTTT
>NW_015647469.1:43605-49817 GCF_001515625.1 Sinocyclocheilus rhinocerous
GAGATATTACTTATTGGACCAAAAGACAGTACACAGAATCTCTTGGATTACAATTTGCAACTAGACGGATGTACTGTTACTTCCTACATACTTACGTACTTACTACGTGGTAACTAGGATTTACACAAGCTTCAGTCTGGATCCAGAACACCTGAGAAGAGATGATGCCGACCCCTCAGAGGATCTCAGATGATGCCAACCCCTCAGAGGATCTCAGATGATGCCAACCCTGAAACAACTTACAGAACTACCACATTTTGCTATAAGTTTGATTGCATTATATAATAATTGCTGTTAATAGTGTTCATCGTCTGTTTGATTACGTCTTTAATTGATTTTTCCGTACATTTCTGCCTTATGTACATTAACTGACAGTCACCACTGATACGCTACCACTAAATATTGTAGAAACTTAATTTGCTGTAAAGTTCCTTTGCAACGATTTGTATCGTGAAAAGCGCTATACAAATAAACTTGAATTGAATTGAACATTCAAACTCAGTTCCACCAGAAGCCATGCCCCTTATCGCTGACATCATATCAGCTGCCAGAACACACGCAGCCCAGAGACAGCGACAAAAACAAATATCTATGAAATTATATCAAATTATATGAATGAACACTAACAATATTGACTGGCTGTAATTTGCGAGGAAGTTTAGCCATCTTCTGTCTAGCTCAATAATAACAAAAATAATTATGTCATCATGCCTAGTAATCTGTGGAGTTACAGATAGCACTCAATAAGGCAATAGTAACATTAGCAAATTGATTTTGTGTTGAGACACGACAACTTAGCAGAACTTCAGATTTTCAGACAGCTTCAGATACAGACAACACACTTACTGGCCAAAGGTTGCAGGCCAGAAACATCTTGACCACAGCAAAAGAAGAAAAAAATGGAAAATATGGCCACAGGTGAGCTGTTCCCCAAAATGACCCGAAGGACGGATGAGGGTTAAACAAATCAATTTTGCTTGGTTGGAACAGCAGCTATGCTAATTATGACCTCCAAACACACTGTGCGATGATCATGCTGTATCATAGGCTATCTTTGGTCACAAGACTGTGACAATGGCCGTCTTTGAACCTCTCACTGTACGACACAGGACCACCGATTAGGAGCCAAAATCACAGAAATCGCCACGATTGTTTCACGATGCCAATCTTTCATCTGGGACAGCTGGAAATCATGCAGTGTGTTTAGGGCTTAAAGCGAGAACTATAGAGAGCAGAAGCTCTGCATGCTTTCAAATTGCTCTTGCGGTACTTTGATGTCAAACACCGATCGGTCTGCGCAATGCCACTTCAAGTCGAACACACAAATAAATTCAACTGTCTAATGACAGCTGACGTGTCATAGATGTTTGAGTCAAAATGTTAGGTTTTATAAAAAGTGAAATATGAAGACAATCAGTTAATTTTCAGTTTATTGTACTTATATTTACTAATATATAAAATAATATCTAAAATATAAAATGCTTTGACAATATCATGACTGATTATCTTGAAATTGTTTACTTACATACATTACTGAAAGAATACACTGTAACTGTGTGGCATTTTGTTTTTCTACACAACATAGCGAAATGTCAAAATGTCACCTGCCACCAATGCGGAAATTTCAAGTGGCATGGGTGCAATAAAGAAAACTGGAAGAGTCCCAATTGGACACTTTCACTGTTTGTTGTCAAGAACATTTTCACGTTTGGCAGATGCTTTTATCCAAAGTGACTCACATTGCATTCAAGCAACAGACCTTCTTCTTTTCAGTTCATGCGTTCCCAGTCGGCGCTGCTAGTTCCATTCTCTACTGTCTGAGTGACATAAATCGGCTGACATTGTCATCCGAAATTCACATACACAAAACAACCAAAAACCTTCTAATCAAAACCTTTGGCTTCACAATGCTAATGTATGCTGGCATTATGAGTGATTATCATGTGTCAGGAAAGGTTCACGTTTTTGTTGTGCGGGATATTAGCACGCTGTTTTGAAGTGCTGTTAGAGAGACGCTCTATGTATGACCTTTACACAGCTACAGTGCTCTTTCAGAGTTTGTAAGAGATGGCCCTGCATTAAATGGTTGAAATGTTTTGTCCCCAAATTTTCCGCCATCAAAGCTTATAGTGCTTGACGGGACTCTGTAAAGCTCCATATTGCGATTTGCTAACCAATCTCTCGCCCCGCATTCTGACCATTCTCTTCACCGTTGTGAGCAATAGCTGGGCCTGAAATGACTGACCTTTCAGTTTATTGACCATTAGGATGATGGGCCAAAAAAAGATTCTTCTTGCTGCTGTAGATAAAAGTGCCATCAGGCAAGGTAAAGAGAGAGACAGAAAGAAAGAGCATGTTTGCCTGTTATAGGTTCACACAGTTTTTGATCTTTTTATTTCACATTAGAAAATCATTAAAATAAGAATGAAAGAAAGATGATTAATATTGAGCAGAAAATGAAGATAAAAACACATGATCAGTCAGCTGTATTCAGTGCCATGATCTGAGATGTCAGTCATAACATTCACTGTTAAAGAAATGATCAGTTAAAATACATTTGCATCATATTGTATACGATCTGGAGAGTAGATCTGGGCTTTGTGTGTGACCTGTACTCTTACATTTAGGGTCTACTGATGTCTAGGTGTCTAAGATGGAAGCACTTTACAGTGTTAGATGGAAGTACAGTATTTTGAATGCCGTTGTTTAGTCTTGTGTTGGTGTTCGCAGTAGTTTGTTTACATTAGCCTGCTAACTTAGGTGCGTTTTAATTCATTTTGTATTTCACGATTAGTCAGACTCACCAGTGACAACAGTTATGTTTATTCTGTCATCTGCAGTTTCTCTATTGCTCACAAATCCGTGTTTTATGACAGTACAAATTGTTTACATGTAATCTTGATGCTATTTTTGTCATGTTTATATAAATAAAAAATATAGACATCACATAATTAGTATTTAAATAAAACAGGCTTTTGTTGAACTTCATTCTTGTACATACAGGCACTGCATTAAAGGGGTCATGAACTAAGAAATCAAAATTCCCTTAATCTTTTGACATATAAGAGCTCATTGTACTACAAAAACATCCTGTAAGATTCAGAACTCAAAACTTTCTCGTTAGTCTAAAAACAGCTTATACTGAAGCCAGTGTGACAAAACGACACGTTGTGGAATGTGCCACTTTATGATGTAATAGTGTGGATAAGCACCGCCTCCGCAGAAGATGATCAATGCCTGCTTCTACATCACTGCCTGTTTAGCCCCGCCCACCGATTATACAGCGCTGTCTGTTTGGCCCCGCCCACCAATTCTACATCACTGCCTGTCTGTTTAGCCCTGCCAGCCAATTCAGACACGTAGTGTAAATAACGAGAGAGGCAAATGCAGGTTTACGCAGAAACCAAATGATAAAGATGCTTTGAAGACAACAAGATGCTGTGCAGTGCCAAGTGAAAAAACACAGTCTTTGCATCACCTTTCTAATGATCCCAACCAGAGTGTTGCTAGGGTTGGGAGAGATAAGGGGCTTAGCCCACCCCCGCCCTGCCCCATACATTCTGAATACTGAGCCTCACGTGACCACATCTTTGATGATCTGAAATTAAAGTAATTTATTCGTTTACATTACATGTGGATAAATGACCAACTAGAGCTGCACGATTCTGGATAAATTGAGAACGGAGAATCACAATTTTTTAAATAGCCTAGATATCATATTCTTCCACTATGATTCTGAAAAAAGACAACTATACAAAATAAAATGTAATTTACAAAATGCTGTATATAATAGGGATGGAACGATTACCAGTTTGACGATAAATCATGATAAAATTCACCCATGGTTATTATTACCATTTCATATTTTAATTATCATTAAAACCGTACTCGATTACCGCGATTTGAACAACTGAGGATAAATAAAAAAATGTTTTATTTGTTAAGTGAATGGTCCATCTTCAAAAAGATCAGGATGAACTTTATTTTTAATGAAGTTCCAGACCGTGTCAGTAAGAACTCGGTCCTTTGTTCACTTCATTTTTACTGTGGATTCATTTACAAACAAAGCAGAATTCCACACAGGATTTTCAGAAAGATTGAAACTAAAAGATGATGCTGTGCCGGCTACATTGAATCCGACAGTAACATCGCACCACACATGTGTGAGTAACTGTTTTTATTGTGTGATCACTATTGCTTTGTCTGTTAAACAGATCAATTTATTTATGTGTTTTTAACCTCAATCACAGCAGCGTCGATCTGTGAAGAATGTAGGCTGTCTAACATACACAACTATTAGCCAATCATAGCTTTGGGTGTTTACTTCCGAGTCTACAATCCTCCACGCCTATTCAAACAGAGTGTTCTAATGAGGGGGGTTAAAAACAGGACAGAAAATAGCCTATTACCTCTCAATTATGATGTTTTTAGATGTGTAAAAAAGTATTTCTTTTTATGTTTGTAAATGTCTGAAATATCAGATTATTTGACAAATATTGCATCTAACCCATTTCAAGTGTGATACAGAAAGCTAAGACAGTGCGAGTACAAAGTAGAAAGTGCAGAATTTACAGCTCCATTTTTAACTTCTTCGACTGCAAGTGGCAAATCTTGTTCAACGGTAATGACGCAGTGCAAGTCAAACCAAATTAATTACTATTTTACTGTATTTCTCAAGTAAATAATTGCATCCTTAATTGGTGAGAAAACATTTAAAAATCTTAATTATTCTTAACTTTTGACCAGTGCTGTAATGATATACTTTCTTGGGTCTTCAGACAGACCTCTTAAGACAAAAGACCAATATGGCTCAGTACTTGTTTGTGCATTAAATTACTTTTGTGTATTGTAAGCAAAAGCCAGTATATTTGTGCATTTCTCCAGCGCAGGAATTTGTGCATATGGATTTGTGCATCTGTTGTGTGCATGTGTTGGAGGTTATGACACTCTCACATTCACTCCATACACATCTAACTCTCATCAACTGCTCATTCACTTGATCTGTTTAAAGTAATGTTTAATTAACTGAAAAATTTGTGTAAATATTTGCAAATCATTAGCATTAATTATTAACTAATTTCATTTATTTAATATGTTTATGTTCAAATAGTTGAGTAAAACATTTAATTTGTTAAATAGTTCTGACATTTTTACTACGGTATTAAAATTGGTACCAAGAGCTCATATAAAAAATAAGCTGATTTCATAGCCATAACCATAAACCGCATGTCTTTTTAAAGTAGTAGTTTAGGGTGAGGCCCTTGTGTTTTATTCTCGCTATCTGAAAATATCCTGGAGAATCGTCACTGAAAAACTCTAGGCCTTTTTCACACGATGTCTTGGCTGGGAAGTTGCGTGATGCCTTTTAAAGCTGTTTTGAGTATCTATTTCCACTGTAAACACTGGTGTGTTTGTGTTCATCTGGAGACCACAAGGGGTCGCTGTGTATTTCCTGTATTCATGTTTTCCTGTTCAGCAGTGCCTCGTTTGGTAAGAGTAAATGCACTTGATTGTAGTAATTTAGCTTTGTGCTTTTGCTGATTGTTGTGCTTTGAGTTTTGTCATGCAATTGCCAAAGTCCTGATAATGTTAACATGCTATTTATTTGCTTGAAGGTTGATGTGAATTCAGAAGCTTTGAGTCCCTGTTCATGCACACAGCAGTATCGCTGTCATGCATACGCTGGGATTATTCATTTTCATTTACTGTAGAATAGCGCAGAACACAAATACATGCTGTGAATTCAGACAACATGAAATAAAATGTGTGTAATGAGTTCACGTGACTGCAGTGATGTGAAATATTTAGCGTTGCATACTGTTCCACACGTTATTTCTTTAAAGGAATAGGCAGCATAAGGTTCACGCTGTAAACCTGTTTTCTGCTTGAAACTGCCATTTTGTCTCTGTGGCTGCTTCCTGTTACTATGGTTACTTCTGCAGTGAAATGAGAATCCTCCATTAGATGTTTCAGATAATCACCTATCACCTGCTCTCGCTCGCTCACTCGCTCTCCTTTGCTGCACAGATAAAAAAGCCCCATTAATTTTCTGTGAATAAGAGCAGTCTCTAGATTGCTTTTCCCACACCCAGGGGTTGACCTGAGTTTCCCATGTGGTTGTAACATTGACCTCATCTCTCAATGATTACAATAACATACACACATTCAAACATGTTAATAACTGCAGAAAGAAGTAACGCATCAGTACCAAA
>NW_015647469.1:49869-55128 GCF_001515625.1 Sinocyclocheilus rhinocerous
CATTCAGGGGGGGAAACGAAAAATTTGAAAAAAAGAAAAAAAAAGGGAAAAAACGAACAATAATACTGATAAGATAATATTATTATTATTATTATACGAATTCTACTAATAAGAACAATATAAAACTCACCAAGGATTAACAAGCTGCTGGATTCATGAATATTAATCAGGTTGTGTCCGTTCGCTGGAACTGATTTGCTGAAATCAAAACAGGGACGATAATAAGTGAGCGCCAGCCAATGAGATTGTCGTTTGCACATTAGTTCCACGCACTAGCAGAGAACCCGGCAGTTCTTAAAAGCTGAAGAATTCCAAAGTAACTCTGACAGGAAAATACAACAAAGAATATCGTTTACATGTAGCGCATCAATTCTGCATAATTATGTAAGACTCTCTCACGCGCTCTCTCTCTCGCTCTCTCTCTCTCTCTTTCTCTCTCTCACTTTGCGCGTGTGAGAGAAAGCGATGGCGAGATGTGCGCCTTCACACTAGAGTTTACGGTACGCCAAATACACAAACAAATTATGTAAGACTCTCTCACGCGCTCTCTCTCTCGCTCTCTCTCTCTCTCTTTCTCTCTCTCACTTTGCGCGTGTGAGAGAAAGCGATGGCGAGATGTGCGCCTTCACACTAGAGTTTACGGTACGCCAAATACACAAACACAGGTGCGCTGTGCATACACTGAGATGAAATGAAAAATATCACAGATCGCTTTACAGAGAATGAAACTCTGAAGCACTCAGAGTGTTTGGCGAGTGAAAATATATCTGTGCTAAACTTATATTTAGCCTCCAACTCACACACTCGTGAATAAAATCTAAGAATTGATTAGCCAGTGGCTAATATTAGACATCATTTAGTCGCCCAGTGTGAAGATTTAGTCGCGTATGCGAGTGATTTACTCGCAATGTAGAGGGTTGCAGAATTTGAAGCTTTCACGGATAAAGGAAGGTTATTCCATAGCCTCGGTCAAACTATTGCAAATAGTAAAATGTAGATAGTATGTTTTCTTGCTGGATGTTGTGCTTACGATCAATAATCACATGCATTAAACCAAACTGATTTGCAGAAATCAAAACACGAGTCCCGCTCACTGTGAAGCGGGAGCGCCTAGGTGGCAGAGGATTCTGCTTGGTCTTAAAGCCTTCATCGAGCGGCTACGTTCGCAATTCAAACAATGCTTTGGAAAAATAATAATTTATTTGTTATTTGTATGGTCTACTCTAGGTGGTCATATGGCGTATGTCCGCAAATACGGGACAAACTGATGCCTTAAATACGGGACGATTCCGTATTATATGGAACGGTTGGCAACCCTATATAAAATGCAAAAGAGAATTGACTCTGGGGCACCCTAGTGTTCGGGGCCCTGGGCTGCAGCCCATTAGGATAATGTGGCCCTGCCCTCAGCTCAGTGGCATGTGCTCCGGTTGTATTGTAAACAATGGCGTTGTCAATATTGCTCATCAATTTGAGCCCGAATGAGATGCAAAGGACATTAGTGAAGAGGATCGCGCAGAACCTGTGCAAGCATACAGCTCTTAATGGCATGTTTTTTGTTTGTTGTTGTCATACTTTTAGATATGTTGTTATTTGTAAATGCTACTGCTTCTGTTAGCTTTTTCTTATATATGGGTTTTTATCCTGATTAAAGCTTTAATACAGCACGGCAACCGCATGCGCCATAGCTATGTGAAAAATATCTGTCTGTCTATACGCATAAAGTCAAATCAAGTCACCTTTATTTATATAGCGCTTTTAACAATACAGATTGTGTCAAAGCAACTGTACAGCATTAATTAGGAAAATAGTGTGTCAATAATGCAAAATGACAATAGTAAACACTCAATTTTCAGTTAAAGGCAGTTCATCATTGAATTCAGTGATGTCATCATCCAGCTCAGTTCAGTTAAAATAGTATCTTTGCAATAATTTGCAATCAAGTCAACGATATCGCCGGAAATGAAGTGTCCCCAACTAAGCAAGCCAGAGGAACCAAAACTCCATCGGTGACAGAAGCCCTGTAGAAGTCCATTCCTCTGGTGGAGTGGGCCCTCACACCTAGATGTGAAAAATATCTGTCTGTCTATACGCATAAAGTCAAATCAAGTCACCTTTATTTATATAGCGCTTTTAACAATACAGATTGTGTCAAAGCAACTGTACAGCATTAATTAGGAAATATTGTGTCAATAATGCAAAATGATAATAGTAAACAATTTTCAGTTAAAGGCAGTTCATCATTGAATTCAGTGATGTCTTCATTCAGCTCAGTTCAGTTTAAATAGTATCTTTGCAATAATTTGCAATCAAGTCAACGATATCGCTGGAAATGAAGTGTCCCCAACTAAGCAAGCCAGAGGATAATTGGAACAGTTCATTGTTGGAGCTGAGCTGGTGAGCTGATGATCTGAATGAGAGAGAGAGAGATGCATAGCTTGTGCAGAGCAGGATTATGCGAGGAACAGGATTAAGAACCGCTGCTTTAGAACATTGATTGTGAAACTTGTGAATCCATTAGAATCGTTAGAAGACAATATATTTATATTATATTTAGACAATATATTTTTGAGTCATTTTTGTAGGCATTAAACTGCCTTAATTTTAAAAGACATATCTCCGTTTGCATTGAACTTTCAGCGTCGTAACTTTGCAGATTTATGCAGTTTATGCTCAAACAGCAACATTACACACTAACTAACGTTAAAAAAGTGAAATCGCAATCTACCACCCCTTTAAATCCACTTAAAATAAATAATTTACAGGGATATAAATATTACAGATGCAGTTAAATACATGTACACAATCATGAACCAGTGGTGTGATGCAAACAATGAGGAACCTGAGTTGTAGAAAACCAGACAGAAAGGTTGAGTCTAGTAGGGAGAACTTGTAATCTGGCTTTTATTGTGAAAATAACAGTCCTCACTGTAGTAGTAGTATTCTTATTCTCTCTCTGTCTCTCTCTCTCACACACACACACACACACACACACTCTCTCTCACACACACACACACACACACTCTCTCTCTCTCACATATTAATGAGTGTTTATGGTGGTTGACCTTTCCATTACAATCTCTCCTGGCCCAGCTGTTGATCAATTTCTGCCCTTCCGCCCCTTTAGGGGTTAATGGTGCCTTCCAGACAAATCAGAACTTAAGAATTTCCACCTACCAATTGGCAAATAACGGATGCCGCTGTAAGTCAGACATCTAATTTTGATCATTCTGACCTCATCGAGAACAATTATTTGATGGCTTAAAAGATGTTTACATAGAGTCCACAAGAGAAAATAATAGTTGTAATAATACTGTATGATTTTGAGATCCATCTTTTTACACTGAGGACAACTAAGGGACTCATATGCAACTATTACAGAAGGTTAAAATGCTCGCTGATGCTCCAGAAGGAAAACCCACGCATTAAGAGTTGGGGGTGAAAATATTTGAACATAATGAAGATGTGTACATTTTTCTTATTTTGCCTAAATATCATATTTTTTAATTTAGTACGGCCCGTCAGACGCTACAGAAGATACTTACATGTTTCTCAGAAGACAAAAGTTACATTTACCTTGATCTTCAAATTCAAAAAGATGGATCTCAAAATCATACAGTCATTGTTGGAAAGGGTTCAAATACACAAAGATGCTGCTATCGAACAACTATCACTAAACAAAAACCACAGCTGTGGATCATTCAGCTAACAACACAGTATTGAGAATCAAGTGTATGTAAACTTTTGAACAGGTTTTATGTGAAATATGTTATTCAGGTCAGTACTAAATAAACAATAACATGCATTTTGTATAATCCCTATTATTTTGGTAAAATAATTAACATTTTGCAGATTCTGCAAAGTGTATGTTGACTTTTGACTTCAACTATACTGTATATTCCCTAAAATAGAAATATAATCTTATTTTGGAAAAGACTTTAAGTTTATATTGTAATACTATTTTTTTCTTTTACAGAAAACACGAGTGTTTGGTGTTTATGACTTATATGAATTTGCTATGTTTTGCATAAAATGTTTTAGTTGAATCATTCTGCCATCTATGGCTGTAACCAGGGTTTGAAAATTAGTGAGGCCTGGGGTGGGGTTTTAACCCCATTGTTCTATAAAAACCCCTATAAATACAACTCATTATATACACTAAACACTTTAAAAGAAACATATATGTAGATGTTTGTGAAATATGTTTTCTCTGGAGGGATGACCATTGTTAAATTATAGCCTACCAAATTTATTGCATCAACATTTGTTAATACTTTACTATACGTTAGGGGTGGATCATTTTGATTAGTTGTTTATAATTCATGCAACAATACATATTACTCTTATAGTTTTCATTAATAACCATATAGATCAGTGATGGGCAAACTTGGCCCTTCCAGGCCACTTTCCGGATGTAAATCGGTCTATCTGTAAACTTCACAATACTTTAAATAGTTTTAACAGAAGTGATTTAATCAAAGTATAAGCTTCACATTTCCACTTTCAATTTCTACCACAATTCAATTCCATAGTCAGTGTCTCACCGTAACCCCGATTTTAGCTTTTTTAAGCTAAAGAAAAGAAGGGATGAGTTTAAGTATTTTTATTGTCTGTTGTAAACATTATTCTACAAATGCTGTTGATTTATTCCTTTAACTGAATTCACCAAAACACACATGCTCTGTGTAGCACTGTAACACTTTCTCTCATAGACTCGATAATAAAGTGCGCAGCTTGTCCTTTTGACAGTCAAACGGTGTTTGTGTGTGAAAGATTGTCGAGAGCAACCTGTGCCACACCTTCACCTGCTGACGAGACCTGTATGTCATGACCATACTATCCTGTGTGACTGAAAGAGATAGGGAGTGTGTGTGTGTGTGTGTATGTGTGTGTGTGTGTGTGAGTGAGTGTGAGTGTGTGTGTGTACCTAACATATTTTGGGGACAAATTTGTACCCAAAAGTAAGCTAAACCTGACAAAATCTCCAAAAACCTCCCTTTGGGATGTCCTCATTTGTAAAACTGGTAAAAAAAAAATAAAGTAAACAAAGTGTTTTTTAAATTGTAAAAATGCAGAAAGTTTCCTGTAAGGGGTAGGTTTAGGTGTAGGTTGATAGAAAATACAGTTTGTACAGTATAAGAACCATTACGTCTATGGAATGTCCCCCTTTAGATAGCTAAGTAAACATGTGTGTGTGTGTGTGTGTGTGTGTGTGTGTGTGAGTGAGTGAGTGTGGGTGTGTGGTTAAGTATGCTTATT
>NW_015647469.1:56011-57802 GCF_001515625.1 Sinocyclocheilus rhinocerous
AGAGAGAGAGAGTGTGTGTGTGTGTGTGTATGTGTGTCTTATTGAGTGTGTGTGTGTGTGTGTGTGAGAGAGAGTGTGGGGAGAGGGTAGGTTTAGGTGTAGGTTGATAGAAAATACAGTTTGTACAGTATAAGAACCATTACTTCTATGGAATGTCCCCATTTAGATAGTAAACGTGTGTGTGTGTGTGTGTGAGTGAGTGAGTGAGTGAGTGAGTGAGTGAGTGAGTGAGTGTGGGTGTGTGTGAGACTGTGTGTGTGTGTGAGAGAGAGAGTGAGTGTCTGTGTGTGTGTGCGTGTGTGTGTTTGTGTGTGTGTGAGAGAGAGAGATAGAGAGATTGTGTGTGTGTGTGTGTGAGAGAGAGAAAGAATGTGTGTGTGTGAGAGAGAGATAGAGTGTGTGTGTGTGAGAGAGATAGAGTGTGTGTGTGTGTGTGTGTGGTGTGTGTGTGTGCGTGAGTGTGTGTGTGTGTGTGTGTGTGTGTGTGACAGAGTGTGTGTGAGAGTGTGTGTGTGTGTGTTGTGAGGTTGTAATGATTGTTTCAGTATGGGTCTGAGTGTGATTTGAGTCGTCAAACATGCCTAAACAAACAGAACTACGAAAGAAAACAGCAGATTCAGAATCAAATGCTCCAAACTAAATAGGTGTGAGAGCACCTGAAGATTAAGCTATTCAAAGTGAACATCTCTCTTCGTTTTAAGCTGCAAAGCAAGATAACTCCCACATAGAACTCACTCTTGTATTAAGATAAAAGACAACAGGCTTATACAAGAGGAGAAGATATCCTAACACAAATATACAGCGCATGCTTGCATGGACACCGTATAAATTACTGCCTTACGCACACCAGCAGCTTCTCTTCATTACTAATTTCTAATTAACTTGTGTACTGATAGCAAACAATGGTGCTTTTATCTGGGGTCGTGACATTTCAGGCAAACAAAGCGGCTGCTGATGTGCGACTGATGCGCTCGTGATGACACTGGCATTTCCACGCCGCTCTGTTTTATCTGCCTGAAAGCGTCACTGCCAATGTGATCGTGAAGGCATCATCACCTTCACGCTAGTTAACAACTCACACACCTCTGAAACGTGTACTCTTTCTCCATGTTAGCTGTACACAGATCTTCCTTCTTTTGTTTGCCATGTAACAGTTCTATATTGAATTACTGTTACTGTAGTTCGTCTCCTCAACACTAGGGGGCTACGTCCTCAGGTATGAGGGTGAGGACTCCAATATAAGTGGAGAGAGTAAGTGAAGTAGGGGGTGGTTGGTTTTAATAGAGAGGCAGGATGTTTGAGTTATAGCTCACTGTTTGCATCCTTTGTTAGGCCAGAGATGGGAAAATGTATTTAAGTGTTGTTAATTTAAAAACTAGTTAGAGTTTGTTACAAGTTAGAAAAGAAAAGAAAAAATGCTGACATCTCACCGTGATCTAAAACAAAAAGTGTCAGATACGTTCATTAAACAATACGGCAGTTACGTTTTTAAAAGTTAGTGTTTGTTACCGGTTAGAAAAGAAAAGAAAAAATGACATCTGACATCTCACCGTGATCTAAAACAAAAAAATATCAGACCGTTAAGCAATAAGATACTTGGCAAAGTCTATGTTGTACTCTACCATTTAGCTACAATTTAAAAAGCTAGATCTTGTTACTGACAGAAAGTTAAACAAAAGAAAAAAGCCCTGACCATATCTTACGCTGATACATCCTCACACGCTGGTGGGATCTTACTGTGGCACCGAGGAAGATGAAACATGGCCCGTGTCTGGCCAAATTCCTCCACGA
>NW_015647470.1:0-277 GCF_001515625.1 Sinocyclocheilus rhinocerous
ATTCGAGAGGGTTCCTCGAGCTGAAGGGATCCCCGAATTTGGTGCAGATTCGCCATGACGTTACGGAGATATGGCCGTTCAAAGTTTCAATGGTTTTCCATAGATTTCAGCTTTAAAGTGTTTCATCCAGGTCGCCAGTTGCAAACAATGGAGCGGCTCTGCTGGACTAACTAAGTAATTACACCATTTTAAGCATTTTATCTGCATTATATGTTCTGTAAAAAAAAAATTCATATCTGCGGCATATTCGCCGATACCGATATATCGGCGACAGGCT
>NW_015647470.1:390-542 GCF_001515625.1 Sinocyclocheilus rhinocerous
TTATTATTTTAAAATGTAATTTATTCCTGTGATGGCAAAGCTGCATTTTCAGCATCACCTTCAGAAATCTTTCTGATATGCTGACTTGGTTTCCAAGAAACATTTTCATTATTATTATCAATGTTAAAAACAGTTGTGCTGCTTAATATTTT
>NW_015647471.1:0-577 GCF_001515625.1 Sinocyclocheilus rhinocerous
AGAGAGACTGTCTTTACATGTATATATGCCCAAAATGATGCTGAAGGGACTTTTGGGCAACTTTCACTTCTATGCATAACTCTATATCATTTATGTAACCTAAACATTGGACTATCATGTCCTAATCACTTATTGTGTATGTATTTTGAATAATTGAATAGTTTATAGGATTATATTCATTTTGGGTATGTACGAGTTTGAAAATTTATGCTTTAAACGTTTCTGTCAATCAATATTTTGTAAAATACATTATATCCTGGTTATAGAAATCATGTCCAAATTATATTCTGCAAGAGCGGGAAAATTCGGACCATGTGACTGATAAAATAACATGTTGATTTATGTGTTGGGAGGAGAAACACTGCAACATCCCAAGCTAAGACAATGTCTAATTGGTCAAGACACCATTTGGGATGTGTCCAACAGCCCGGTTTAAATACTCAGGACACTATCAAATTATGCTTTTAGTCATTGCTTTTAGCCATGCTTTTTGCCACTGTTTCTGAATTCGAAAATTTCTAATTTGAATTTGAACCCGTGAATTCTTTGAGCGCGGTTCCAGCGTGCTTCAGCCTGC
>NW_015647472.1:0-535 GCF_001515625.1 Sinocyclocheilus rhinocerous
TAGGCATAAAAACAGTTTTTTCCCCCATGCCATCTCCAGCTTAAAGAGCTAACACCGGAATCATTACCTGTGTTCTGTAATTCATTTCTGTAATTCATTCTCCATCTTTAATTATTGCCTCTTTCTCAAGTATTATGTAAATACATATGCATAGCTCTTTATTTATAAAACTGTATATAGAGTAAATAATGCACAAATCTGTACATAAATCTACTGTTCCAGATTCATACACATTATTTCTGTACATAAATCTAGACTGTTCCAGATTCATAAACATTATTATTATTTATTGTTAAGTCTTACTATTTAAATGTTTTTCTGTTCTCATGTCAGATGTGTATGTTTGTATGTATGCATGCATGTACCAGGAGCACCTTAAAAAAACCACAACAAATTCCTTGTGTGTTTGCGCACACCTGGTGAATACAGCTAATTCTGATTCTGAACTTGTCAACGCTTCCTCGTGATTCTTATTAATAAAATAGCCTAGATACTACAGGTGCATCTCAATAAATTAGAATGTCATGGAAAAGTT
>NW_015647473.1:0-992 GCF_001515625.1 Sinocyclocheilus rhinocerous
AGCCTGGCAGAGTGATCACAAGATGCTAGGCAAAAGTTTTGTGTTACAGAAAGGACGCGCGTTCTCATCTTTTTTTCCTGTTAATTATCATGTTGCGCTGCATGTCTTTTTCTTCAAAGCACCAACTTAGAATGCCTAATGTTGGTTTGATTGCTTGTGTTACATGATAAAATAAATAAGTTTGCTTACCTGATGTAATAGATTTAATGCGGGTGCGGTTCGCGACTCGCAGTCTTTGTCAAACGGTTCTGGTCTGGTACAGAATTAAATTAGTGCTGCTGTCAGATAATGGGTCGGGTGTTCTGATGAGTACTGCTGGTGCACGTTTACCAAACAGGACCCGTGCAGGCTTTTAACTGCTTTGCGTCTCTCCGTCAGATAACCTCATGTGCGTGATGCGCCATTACAGATAGGCTATTTCCCTAAACCTCCACACAGCTCGTATATTTTTCCGCCAAGGGGTGAGAACGTAATGATTACGAAAACGATTATTTATTTTTGATAATTATTATTTTATTTCAAGTTTTTCAATACCTGTTGTTAGTTTCGTTTCGTTTTAGTTTTTCAAATATTTTGACGTTTTTATTTTATTTCAGTTTACGAAATTGTTTTTTCATCAATCGTTTTAGACTTAGTTTTAGTTTACGAAAATTTACGAAATTTTTCATCAATCGTTTTAGTCTTAGTTTTCGTTTACGAAAATAACCTTGATGCACAGCATAGGGGATTTGTACCTGCCGCTCTGGTCTATCTGACTGTACATTATCAAGCTAATTACACAACTACTTAAATAAGTACATGATGTGAAATATTGATTTAAGCTGGAAGTTTGGGGTAATATTTTTTAAAGATATTAAAACCTGTATTCAGAAAGGATGAATTGAAACATTACTATTTCAAAATGCTGCTGAACTTTCTATCCATCACAGAATCCTGAAAAAATTAACCAGTTTCCACAAAAATATTAAAGGGGTCATATGATGCGATTTCAA
>NW_015647474.1:0-1767 GCF_001515625.1 Sinocyclocheilus rhinocerous
TCCCCACTGCCGCAGCAGTGTCTGCTCCCGCAGAAGCCTTTATCTCTGTCTCCCACTGCCGCAGCAGTGTCTGCTCCCGCAGGAGCCTATCTGTATTTCCCCACTGCCGCAGCAGTGACCGCTCCCGCAGGAGCCAGCCCATCCCGTTCACCCGAACCCTTGACCCACCACAGCCAACCCCCCTTAACGTCACATAATCCATCCACAAGGGCCCATCCCCACCCAAGCCATCCCAACAGCACCCCGCTCCCGCAGGAGCTTTACCTATTTTTCCCCACTGCCGCAGCAGTGTCCGCTCCCGCAGGAGCCTTTCTCTGTATTTCCCCACTGCCGCAGCAGTGTCTGCTTTTGGGGGGTCGTAAATGCACGTATCTGGCTGCTGTCCTGTTTTAAATTGCTTTTTGGGGGAGCGCTTTTTGGGCCGGGCTGAACACCGAGCTCGGACCCCTCTCCCCGGAGAGGGGGAGGGTGCCCCGGGCTCGGAAGTCTTGCCGAGCTCGGAGCTCTCTCCCTGGACAGCACGCCAAATACGCATAACCTTTATTTAATTATATGTAAGTGTGAACTCGTGAAGCGATGTTTATAAACAAATTTCGGGAGGAGCATGCACAGATAATTAACACGGTCAGTTCATCATTAGTGATTACACCATTTATCCAATCAGCGCAAGAGAAAACTCCTATAAATAACCAAGTACGTCCTACCTTCGTTATCTCTCGACTTTCAGCATCCCTCCACCACCCCGACCCAGCACCTTCAGCATAGTTTCTACCCCAGCACGGGGAGAAGCACTCGGTGGGAGCGCTTTTGGGCCGGGCTGGACACAGAGCTCGGACCCCTCTCCCCAGACAGAGGGAGGGTGCCCCGGGCTCGGGAGTCTTGCCGAGCTCGGAGCTCTCTCCCTGGACAGCACGCCAAATATGCATAACCTTTATTTAATTATATGTAAGTGTGAACTCGTGAAAAGCTTTTAAAACGTATGATATGCTTATCATTGTTTTTCAGTATACCATAGAAACATGTGGGAAAATTATCTACAAATACTGAAGCAGCAAACTTTGCAAAACACAAAATGTATGTCCAACAGAGCGTCTGTTAAAGATGCAGTTATGACGAAGTAGTATGTCCCAAAGCTTGCCTACTATACTGCTACATATTCAAAAGTATGTACTTTTTCTTCACAAAAAGAGTACATACTTTTAGGGCATAGTATAAGTAGGCGAATCACGACTTCTGGCAACAGCGGAAGTTCGTCGGTACGCTTGTGCACAGAGCCGATTTCTAATCTATGTATGTATGTATGTATGTATGTATGTATGTATGTATGTATGTATGTATGTATGTATGTATGTATGTATGTATCTATCTATCTATCTACCTATCTATCTTAAAGCTTTTACAACTGCTTCAAACTTTCAGGCTAGGCTTTCTCATGCCAACCAAAAGTTTGTCTTGACAAACTTTTTATCTAGTTTTCATCTAGATAAATTCATCTAAATGCTGCTTGCAGCAGCATTGGTGGCATCTGGACGTTCACTAAAAGTAGCCTATACCACTGCAAAGGTATTTCAAACGTCTTTTTACCCCTAAATGGAAAAAGGACTTCGCCATGAATAAATTGGGGCCTTGATGACTCTTCACTGTCCTGGCCGTGTTAATTATCTGTGCGTGCTCCTCCCGAAATTTGTTTATAAACATCACTTAACGCAAAATACATTTCTCTTTTTTTCACTATGTACGGGCCACAAGAGAAATATTAAGGAATAA
>NW_015647475.1:0-140 GCF_001515625.1 Sinocyclocheilus rhinocerous
GGTTAAAGAGCTGGCTGTCTGGTGCAATCTTAACAACCTGGAGCTGAACACACTCGAAACTGTGGAGATGATCGTGGACTTCAGGAGGAACCCACCTGCACTCCCCCCACTCACCATCATGGACAGCACTGTAACGACAG
>NW_015647475.1:371-511 GCF_001515625.1 Sinocyclocheilus rhinocerous
TCTGGTTTGGTTCAGCTACAAAATCAGACATCAGAAGACTACAGAGAACGGTTCGTACTGCTGAAAGGATTATAAGGATTATTCTGCCTACCCTACAAGAACTGTATACATCCAGAGTGAGGAAAAGGGCTCAGAAAATC
>NW_015647476.1:0-392 GCF_001515625.1 Sinocyclocheilus rhinocerous
ATGCTTTCTCAAGCAAAGCAAATTTTGAAAGTCCACTAAAAACATGTTGAAGACGTTATTGTCAACATGCCATACAAGTGGTAAATAAATAAAAAACGTTTTTTAAAAATGTATATAAAATTTTAAATAATAACAAACATCGGGAAAAAAATAAGAAACAATAGCCTACCTTTGTTTTCCGTATACTTGTGTCACTTACACTTAAAGTTCTTCTCTGATTTTATTGTTGTTTGCAACGTTACTTGGCAATATTTTAAAGATATTATTATTTTTTTAAGCTATTTTATTAATAAAAGTTGCGGGGCAGCGGGCCGTAGACAACAAGTTTCTGTGCTCTGATTTGTGTGCGAGTGGTGTGTGTGTGTGTGTGTGTGTGTGCATGAGTCAAATGC
>NW_015647476.1:402-1394 GCF_001515625.1 Sinocyclocheilus rhinocerous
GCGAGTGGTGTGTGTGTGTGTGTGTGTGTGTGTGTGTGTGCATGCATCAAGTGCCGCATTAATATAGCTTTTTATACACTGCCGTTCAAAATCAGTTAGATTTTTAATTAGTTTTACTGTAGTCTCTTATGCTCATCAAGGCTGTATTTATTTGATCAAAAATACAGAAAAAAAACAGTAATACTGTGAAATATTAAATATTGTTTCCCTATTTTAATATAGTTTAAAATATAATTAATTTCTGTGACGCAGCGCTGAATTTTCAGAATCAATACTCCAGTCTTCAGTGTCACATGATCCTTCAGAAATCATTCTAATATGCTGATTTATTAACAGTGTTGAAACTGTTGTGCTGCTTAATATTTTTTTGGAACCAGTTATACTTCTTTTTTGATTATTTGATTAATAAAAGGATAAAAAAAATAGCATTTATTCAAAATAGTAATCTTTTCTAACAATATATGTCTTTACTATCACTTTTTATCCATTTAACACATCCTTGCTGGATAAAAGTATTCATTTCCTTCAAAAAAAGAAGAAGAAGAAAGAAACAAATTACTGACCCCCATACTTTTGAATAGTAGTGTATATTGTAACACAAAATTTATATTTTGAATAAACGCTGTTCCTTTTAACTTTTTATTTATCAATGAATCCTGACAAAAGTATCACAGGTCCCAAACAATATGAAGCAGCAAAAATGTTTCCAACATTGATTATAAATCAGCATATTAGATTGATTTCTGAAGGAAGACTGGAGTAATAATGCTGAAAATTCAGCTTTGTTTAACAGGAATAAGTTATATTTTAAAGTATATTAAAATATAAAACATTTTAAATTGCAATAATATTTCACAAAATTATGTTTTTTTTCTGTATTTTTCATCAAATAAATGCAGCCTTGATGAAAGAAACGTCTTTAAAAAACATTAAAAAACGTACTGATTCCAAACTTTTGAACGGCAGTGTGTGTGTGTGTGTGTGTGTGTGTG
>NW_015647477.1:0-253 GCF_001515625.1 Sinocyclocheilus rhinocerous
ATCCGGAGCTCATTGACAAATATCTTATATCGTAAGATGCGCTCCTTTTACTCAGAGTGCGCGTGATCGCGAAATCGAAAGTGAAAGTGAACAGTGCGAGCGCTCATTCAAAAGAGATTTAAATACTCCCCATTGATAGCGGCTCCCTGATACGCGAAAATTATATGTAATATTAGAATGTTTGGCGGGACTAGAAAACCTTGCAGGAGCGGAACACACACGTTGTCACTGTTTAAGTTCAGAGGTAAGAAGA
>NW_015647477.1:289-639 GCF_001515625.1 Sinocyclocheilus rhinocerous
TTATCTAGCGGTCGGGATATAAACTCAAAATGAAACAATGGCCATGAATCTTGTATACATTTAAAAATAAATAAAATATTACGATATTACGTTTTTGAGAATCGATACAGTATCGCCAAACAAAATATCGCGATACTCACGTGTATCGATATTTTCTTACACCCCTACTTATTTCCATCGTTGGTATAAGTGGCAGTGGGTGGTGATAGACAAGAAATGCACAGTTTGATACCATCCTGCTGTTAACGTTTCATTACTCATTTGGCAATCCTACAGCCTGAACCAGTGGGGAAACCACGCTTACAACAGATACAAATTTTTCTTACATTTTTTTTAAATATCTAGGGCAT
>NW_015647478.1:0-5362 GCF_001515625.1 Sinocyclocheilus rhinocerous
CAGCCCCTGCGTCGCTCGCACGTCAATTCCCTCAAAAAACAAACATAAAGGCTGAGGGCGGTTGCCTTTTTGTTTGTTTTTTGTGGGACTTGACGTGTCCAGTCCTGCTCCTAGAGGGCCACTGTCCTGCAGAGTTCAGCTCCAACCCCAGTTAAACACACCTCAACCAGCTAATCAAGCTCTTACTAGGCATACAAGAAACTTCCAGGCAGGTGTGTTGAGGCAAGCTGGAGCTGAACTCTGCAGGACCAGGGCTCGCAAAATTGCTAGCCCGACGTCCCTGGGCTGTTGTGTTTTCCAGTTGGGCTACCAAAATGTATCGGCGCCCTGCCCCACGGGCTATCTGAAATAGTGAAATAAATCCCTTCCTTGATTCGTGTTGTTCACTCACTTACAGTAGGGGTAAAACTGATCGTAGTTGATCATTTTCATGTCTTTCTAAGTCTTGCCCATTTAAACATTCAAGCCTTTTAAACTAGGGATGCACTATATTATCGGAACATTATTGGAATTTGATTCCGATAATGTTCCGATAATATAGTGCTGATTTGAAAAATTATGCCGATATGCCTTGACGGATAGGGGGAGTGAGGGTGTGCTAGTGATAAGATCACGTCAGCAGTGTGGTCATTCTTGAAGCAAACCTTTTCCTGAATGATTCACTGTTTTTGATGTCGATTACATTGCAGGGTGTGCTAGTGATAAGATCACGTCAGCAGTGTGGTCATTCTTGAAGCAAACCTTTTCCTGAATGATGATTAGATTCACTGTTTTGGATCGCCGCATTGAATTTGAGAATGCATATACAGAATGACGCGTCCGGTGCGGCAGCATCCCCCGGGTCCTAATGCCTGTCCGGTAAGGTGTTTTATTTAGGGTGTGCTGTTGGTTTACTTGGTTTACTTCGCTGTTGGTTTACTGCTTTGCTAAAGATAGGTGCCTAGCCTATTTTTGACAGACACTGCGTCCAAGCCGCATAGCAAATACAAAATAAAAGTAAAAAAAATTCTATCAATTTCAAAATAAATGCCTTGTGCAGACTCCAGATCGTATTTTACATCACTACATACTTGTTAGGAGGTCAGAAATGGATGATGAGAGATTAATCTTCAAAGTTGAAAACACAACTCCTTTTTACAAGGACAATTCCAAAAAGGACAACGCGTAGAGTTTAATTGCAGGAGTTGTATGAGTGGAATAAACTGAATTAAACCAGAATGAAATGAAACTCAGCGAATATTTGACACACATACATGAGAGATATATCTATAGAAAGCTTGACATGTCTAGTTTTAAACGAAGTAAGTCGTGTTGAAAACAAATAATAACATTTGATGACACATAATAATGTGACAAATAATCAGTACGAAACCAAGGCAATGTCAAGTCTTGCCCGTCTGCCTTCATTATCTCTAATTAGATCACGCCCACGAGCCGATCGCACTTTTGATATTACAATAGTCCACGTGAGACGTGCAGCGTGTAAACGCCCACATCACAGCAAACTTTTCCTCAAGTTCATCTCGGCTACTGTTCGTTTCTGGAAGGAGACGTATATTGGCATTCTGTTTTCTCATGAAGTATGCATACTATACTAAGGTACTGTGGGAAAAAATGCTTACAATTGTTTATAAAATTATTTTAGGACCGAATACACCACTCTTGCCTTCACTTGCATCTCTCACAGGAAGCGGGCGCTCGTTCAGTTTTCAACTCCATTCAGAATCTTAGCGTAAGTGTGCATTCACTATTTTACAGATGTTACTTTCATTTGATTTGTTTGCTGTATGGTAAACTATGTTTGCTATATGGTAGTTGTGTTCTTTTTTTCGATAAATGAGTACTAGTATCAGTGAACATCACAATAATGTTAATAATGTAGTTTGTGTAAACAGCATGCTTGCTTTTTTATTTCAGATGTGAGAATAACAGTGTAAAAGAACCTGTTGCAAAGAGAGCCAAAGCAAACCAGCCCACTCGGTCATGGAAAAAAGAGACTGATGTTGACATATTCCACAAGCTCTGAGATTCCTGCCTGCACAGGAACCTGTACCACAGCTAAGACCATGTGATGCACACACTCCCATGATTCTCCACCGCCCTCAGCCCCTGCGTCGCTTGCACGTCAAGTCCCTCAAAAAATGAAAAGGCCGCCACCCTCAGCCCCTGCGTCGCTCGCACGTCAAGTCCCTCAAAAAACAAAAAGGCCGCCACCCTCAGCCCCTGCGTTGCTCGCACGTCAAGTCCTTCAAAAAACAAACAAAAAGGCTAAGGGAGGCAGCCTTTTTGTTTGTTTTTTGAGGGACTTGACTCAAAAAACAAAAAGGCCGCCGCCCTCAGCCCCTGCGTCGCTCGCACGTCAAGTCCCTCAAAAAACAAAAAGGCCGCCACCCTCAGCCCCTGCGTCGCTCGCACATCAAGTCCTTAGTAAACATGAGGCTAATTTCATCCCATAGAAATTACCTTAACACTGCGGTCAAGACAGCCGTGGTTTAAAGTGTGCATGTTTAAAGTGTGCATGTGATTATGACGACCGACACTGAGCTTTACAAGCAAAAACAGACACTGAATTGACTTCTGGGCTCATCTGGGTTCACTTTTATTGAAAACTAACTTTAAACCAGCATCGAGTGCTTTTAATAGCTTCCGTTTGCGATTTAATGCGGATTTCAGTCATTTAACACTGTTGGAATACATTTGAAGGCTTTTTATAGAAAGCTAATCGCACCTGCTCAGCTTTTCACATGTTAACATCCTTTGTTACAAAAACAGCCCAAGCCGCATGTAAATCACATACAAATGAAATACTGTCATAATCGTGTGTTTATTGGCTTAAAGTGTAGAAACGTTTCTCTAGGTTTACGAACGGAACAGAACGTGGAAGTGTAGTGGAAGCACGTCATCAGAAGAGTCAGGCGGGTCATGAACGCGTAATGAGCTTCATTTCATGTAAGCGAAGACCCTTTCAAGGAGCCACTCTGAAAACACGATCAGCACAAACACACTTCACTAAACACAGTAAACCATCCGGCGATCACACGTTTATTCGGAATAACTGTGCAAAACCAGCCCTCTACGAACACCTTGGCAATTGAATCGCCATTGGCTAGTAAATTTTTTTGTTTACTCGCCAGACTGATAAATATATACACACACATACACATACACGTACATACACACACATATACATATACATACACACATATACACATACACACACACACGCACACACATACACACACACACACACATATACACACACATATACACATACAGTGGGTACGGAAAGTATTCAGACCCCCTTAAATTTTTCACTCTTTGTTATATTGCAGCCATTTGCTAAAATCATTTAAGTTAATTTTTTTTTCCTCATTAATGTACACACAGCACCCCATATTGACAGAAAAACACATTTCTAAAATAGAATCCCATGTCGCTTATTGTCATGTGTCACTGTCGCGGGTGGTTAGGACAAAAACTACAAGGAAAAGATACTTTTTATCGCGTCGTGTCTGGTTGGAACACACGGTGTTACAGTTTGATCCCCCAAAAAAAATCTAAGCATAAAAATATTAATACTGACAGATCTAATAATTGAATCTGCAATTAGGGAAAGTGGAGAGAAGAGATCCAGTCTGGGAATGAGCAGAACCGCTGGCCACAAAAGTGACACACTTGTCTTTGTACTCCTCACCTGGTTGCCGCCACACACGCTTGACACCATCTGAACCAAATAAGTTTATCTTGGTCTCATCAGACCACAGGACATGGTTCCAGTAATCCATGTCCTTAGTCTGCTTGTCTTCAGCAAACTGTTTGCGGGCTTTCTTGTGCATCATCTTTAGAAGAGGCTTCCTTCTGGGACGACAGCCATGCAGACAAATTTGATGCAGTGCGCGGCGTATGGTCTGAGCACTGACAGGCTGACCCCCCACCCCTTCAACCTCTGCAGCAATGCTGGCAGCACTCATACCATACGTCTATTTCCCAAACACAACCTCTGGATATGACGCTGAGCACGTGCACTCAACTTCTTTGGTCGACCATGGCGAGGCCTGTTCTGAGTGGAACCTGTCCTGTTAAACATTTCACCTGAATATAAGACGTTTTTCACTTCCAGCATTCCTTAATTATATATCACATATAAATGATTAAATACAAAATTAATAGTAGTTATTAACATTGATGTGGTTTGGAATTGTAAAATGTACTTGGAAAGAAAATATGATGAGAATATGAACTTGCATAATAATTATGCACGCACTGTACATGCACGTCTGATTGTCTTCTAACACTAGTGGGTCAAGCTACCAGTCTGAACAAAGGAACAGGCGCTAAACTAAGTTTTCAGTACGTTTCAATTGGGATGACATACTGCTTTTCCCTAATCTTAATGAAAACACATTTTGTTTTGAGTGATGAAACAGGAACAGGCTCTCCGTTACCTCCATCACAAAATCACCAGCGCCACTGCACTCAAATATTAGTCTGGAGCCCTGATTATGTTATTTTGTTTCTGTTCAGAATTGTGATCTAAAAATTATGATTATTCATTATCCAGAATCGTGGAGATACATATGTCAACTTAGCATGTTTCCTAAATATCTGCAAATATATTAAGGTATTTTTATGCTTTAGTACAGTCAAACAATTGCATACAGCACCATACAGAAAATTGCATACAGGATTTTCTGGAAAGTGAGATCAAGTGAGCTAAATTGTCCTGCCTGGTCCAGAACTCATTTTCTATTAGTTGCAGTACAGTCAATTGCATACAGCACCATACAGAAAATTGCATACAGGATTTTCTGGAAAGTGAGATCAAGTGAGCTAAATTGTCCTGCCTGGTCCAGAACTCATTTTCTATTAGTTGTGTTCAATTATAGTGCAATATAAAGCATTAATTTTGAGTTGTATAAATAGTATACATATAGTATACAATAGACTCAAAAAACAAAAAAATCAGGCTAGTTATTTAACAAAAGCAAAGTTTAGTATAAAAATACTGCAATCGTGTTTTAAAATGAAATAAAAAGGCTGATTGATACAAAATCTTAAAATATAAAAGTGCCATTTTGTCTCACTATCATACATTTTGCACCTATGAATTGGTCGTAGAACTACAAAATGAGTTTCAAATTCGCGATTTAATAAAGATTTAATGTGATTTTAAGAGGTTTGTTTATGTGAATGCTGCGTGACTGTGACGTGTTTTAATGGGCGTGGCTGGAGTCGCATTCAAACACTGGAGCGGAGGCAGTTGCCATGGAAACGGGGCGCAACACTGTAACTGACAAACTGTAAATCTTCATCTCTAGCTGCTGTTTTCTGCTTTCAGGTGAGTTTAGTCCCTAAAATCACA
>NW_015647479.1:0-642 GCF_001515625.1 Sinocyclocheilus rhinocerous
TGTTAAAATCAAAAGTTGCAACTGTGTTATTTAATGAGCTAACACGAACTAAGAGATGTATTTTTTTTAAACAAAGATTAATAACTTCTGTAGCAAATGTAGCTATTGCTCATTGTGAATGTTAATGCATTAACTAAGTTTAACTAATGAGGTCTTATTGTAAAGTGATACCTATTGATCTTTATAGTTCTTTTGCACTTTAATCTGTGTAAAACTTTTAACTTTATACATTTTTCTGTATTGCTTTATAGCATTTAAATGTTCAGTTATTTTTGTTAAAAGAAAAATGTTATTAAACCTTTTATACTGTATTATGACAGCACTTTTTTAAAACTAAATTTCAATACAGTTATTTTTGTTATAAGAAAAAAGTTATTAAACCTGTTATACTGTATTATGATAGCACTTTTTTAAAACTACATTCCAATATCGTGATAATACCGTATACCGTGATAAAAGCTTGAGCAATTAATCGCAACATGAAAATGTGATACCGGCATATCCCTAGTTAGGATGCAGATGTAAATTTATGTTCAACATCAAAATCAGTAACATCTGTAAAAAACTGTAGCAACCTCACGTTTATATGGTGAAATTTCATTATTCTGACTGAGGTTTATTTTTATTATTATTATTATTATT
>NW_015647480.1:0-994 GCF_001515625.1 Sinocyclocheilus rhinocerous
GTTTGATTGAAGTGTACTGAATTGCATTTGATTTATTCATTCGATATTTGACGAATTCCGTGACATTGCTCGTTACACAGTAAACAAGTTTCATGATTTTAATTAATTAGACATGTTTTTTGTTAAAATTTAATATAATCATCCAGAAAAATTAAAAGAAAAAAAAAAAAAAATGAATCCAGAAAAATGTAAACGGAAAAAATATCATGCATCTGAAGCTATAATTGTAATACTAAGCAACAGTGCATATTATATAGGGCCTATTTTAATTTTTTTAAACGGCGCTCACTCGTTTTTGTGAAAGACCCAAGAAGGACCATGCACAGTCACTTTCCACACAGGCACACTTCATGTTTGGTTGGAATAATCCTTAAGCATGTAAATTTATAATTTCCTTCAGTTTAATTTAAATGTGCAATTAAAATAAATAAAAAATAAATGTATATTTTAAAGTTTAGAATTAGACAGCCTTGCGTTGTGTAGACAATTGCATAGTAAAAAATGACCCCAAAGCACCCCCTAGTGTCCAACCTACTCTACTACTATTATAACCTGTTTAAATGTGAACAAGGGATTTACAACATTAAAGAAATCCTTTATTTATAACATGTACATTGTATGTGTGTGTATACAGTATATATGAATAATCATGTACTAATACCTAAATTACAGATCACAGAACAATATTTTTTTTTTAATTCTCAAAAACCAGCACCCGCTGACCAAGTTAAGGTTACTTCTTGAATAGCACATGCCTTAACTCATCATTAGTTCATAATAAAGTAATATTTGAAAGTAAGCCAAGTAATATTAGTAAAAATTAATTTAGGTATTAGTACATTGTTATTCATGTACTGTTATTGTAAAGTGTTACCATTGCTTCTTTCAGCTATATTTTTAATTGCTATTGTTAGTAATGCAATTGATATTTGGCAACATATTTTCACAGAAATCTATAAGTTATTTGAGGGTTTGGAGAGGAGAATACTCTTAA
>NW_015647481.1:0-536 GCF_001515625.1 Sinocyclocheilus rhinocerous
CCTGACTGTATTTACAAATCTGGGTAGCAGTTTTACCCTGGACCAATCAACTTTTGAACTACTTTGCAAATATGTGAGCCACCAGTATGGCCAGTCATCTGCTGAAACTGTGAACAATGCAAGATACAAAGCCTTGCTCCATGGCATCGTCAGCTTTGACAGAACTATCCATGCCCCTGACAAGTGATGCCCTGTACTAGGGATAGGCAATGTCGGTCCTGGAGTGCTGCTGTCCTGCAGAGTTTAGCTCCAACCCTAATCAAACACACCTGAACAAGCTAATAAATGACTTCAGGATTACTAAGGCTCCAGGCAGGTGAGGTTTGTTGTTGTTTTTTTCTTTAGAGTTGGAGCTAAACTCTGCAGGACATCAGCATCTCCAGGTCAGGACTGATGTTGCCTACCCGTGCCCTGTACCAACACTGCAAAAGGGCAAACTACCAAACAGCCGTAATGAGACCGTGACCTGGACGACTAGAAATCCTGTCCTGAAAGTGTGTTGCAGGTAGTCCACTGCAGTTGCAAGCAAAGCAAAT
>NW_015647482.1:0-1542 GCF_001515625.1 Sinocyclocheilus rhinocerous
TGAGTTCCTCATGAAGGCACCCAATGCGGAGCGTGATGGTGGGGGTGCATGGCTGGATCTTACCACGACCCAACGGCTTTCCTTGAATGGTGAGGATATTCAGCACATGGGCATGCTTCTGTGGTCTTAGTTGAAGTCTTTGGAGTGTGTTGCGAGATATGAAGTTCCCCGAAGAACCAGAGTCTACAAGGGCTTGCGCTGAAAGGGATTGGTGAGATGACATTAATGATACATTAATTCGAGTCAAGGTAGCAATTTGAGGGCTGAGCTGGATAGTACTCACCGTGGGTCGTGAGGGACGGATAGGACACGAGCGAATCAAGTGTCCATGCTCCCCACAATATAGACATAGTCCGGATGTAATCCTCCGTGTACGCTCCGCATGGGTGAGACTGTACGAATCCACTTGCATGGGTTCGGGTGCTGGAGCCGGTGAGGCGGATGTGCCCGGTGAGGAGAGTGGCAGGGCCTGGTTACAGGCCTGGAGGTGTTGGGAGATTTTGATAGCCTTTTGAATAAAATTCTCCAAGCCCACGGTATCGTCAAAAATCACCATTTGGAGGCGAATGTCGGCGTTAAGCCCTTGCCGAAACGCGGTCAGTAAGGCCACCTCATTCCATCCACTAGTCACCGCCAGAGTGCGGAATTTGACGGCATACTCGCTCACGGATACCGTACCTTGACTGATGCGGAAGAGCTGGTCATGAACGGAGATTTCTGCGGCTGCGTGACTAAACACCTCCTTGAAGTGGGATGTGAAAGTAAATAGAGTGCGAATGGCCCGACTGTTACTTTCCCACATGGACTGGGCCCAGTGAAGAGCGCGGCCAGCGAGATGAGAGATCATGAAGGCAACCTTGGCGCAGTCATTTGGAAAGGCTTGAGACTGCATCTCGAAGTATAGGGAGCATTGTAACAGGAAGCCACCACAATCCTCCGCCTCACCGGAGAAGATAGCGGGCCGGGCCATGGGACTGTGGGAGGCAGACACAACGGGTGTTCGAAAGGCTTGAATTAAATCCTCCAGTGAAGTGGGGTTCTGTAGTTGTGGCTCCATGTAGAGCTTGGGGTGGTCTGGTCTTTTGTCACAGTACAGAAGGAGACCCAAAACGGAGAGATAAAGGTTAACAAGGTTCTTTACTGAACAGTGGTGCTGAGGGAAGAGATGGAGAGCAAAACGGGTTAAAGGCAACAGTCTCAGTAACTGCAGGGATCTAGCTCACGTGGTGACGGGTTCTTTCCAGGATCGGACTGAAGATGACTTCGAAGAGACAGGTGGGGTCCAGGTTGGAGTCCGGGTTCGTGAGTCAGGTAAGGAGTAGCGTAGTGAACTCAAGACCAGACAAAGTGCAACTGCAGTGACTGAGTATTTGAGCTAGTGTTGATGAGGTGGTGACAGGTGCGACTGATTAGTGCCCCGGTGATTGTGAACGGGTGTGTGAGGTGATTGGGCCTGACGAGGCTGGACTATCCCTGACATATATATACTGACTCCAAACTTTTGAATGGTATAGTGTATATTGTTACACTTGGAGTAAGACT
>NW_015647483.1:0-1503 GCF_001515625.1 Sinocyclocheilus rhinocerous
TTCAGACACGGGTCACGACGAGGCGTTCCCCATAGCAACCCCTAGGGGACGCAGTTCGAAGTTCCCATGAAAGGGAACTAAAAATAACCATTAGGGAACATTCTCTATAAGTTATTTTTAGGTTATTTAATAATAACCACCATGCAACGGTCTTGCAAATCAACCACCTGTAGCTCAAGCGCGGCAACTGCTTTCTTTTGTTCTCACCTGCAAGAAAATTGAGTTTGGAGCATAGCGACTGGACAACTGACATGTGAGAGGCAAACTCACTCCTCAAAGCCTGCTACAGGGATCGCCATTTTGTCATCCACATCACCTGCAGTTGTTGCCTTGGATTTCTTCTTAATCAGAGAAGATGATGGTGATAAATCCTGCAGTTTCCGATTGTGTGCCATCTGGTAAAGCAAAAAGTAACGGGAAAATAAACTTGAAGACTAGGTCCATGAGCATGTCACGTGATTCTGAAAAAAAATTTGAGTGTGTGCGGCTTCTGTGGATCCTCTCGTGTGCTTTCAGGTCTCCTGACCGACTGAATCTCATGTGTGAATTCTCTGGTGATGCTTTAAATGCTTTATTAGCAAGATTTTAAAATGTATTCGTTGTTCAGTTCAATTCAATTCAAATTTATTTGTATAGTGTTTTTCACAATACACATTGTTTCAAAGCAGCTTTACAGAAAAGGCATGTGTCTACATTACAAAGCAGAAGTGAAAGTGTCCAAGTAATGTTCATTTCACAGATGAACAGTTCAAGATAATAGAATCATACAGTTAGCTAACATGAATTAATTTTAGGCAGAAGCTCATCAAAGAGATTATTACAAGTGTGATCATAATGATTAAAATATTGAGAAATTTTGGTGTCATCTGGGGTCCTCGCAGGGGTCAGCATCATCTCTTCACAGGTGTGGGGTCATCTGAAGTCTTTCTATGAGGCTGGATCCACGCTGGAGCTGGTGTAATCTCTAGATACCTCGAGATGGGCATCCCGGTGTAGGAACAGAAAGCCAGATAGAAAAGAATTAGCGTAGCTGCTGTTCATAACATTTCAAGCAAAAAAAAAAATTATAATTATATGTATATACAGTATATATATATATATATGTTTGTGATTTAACACATCTAACTGGGAGCAAGGGTGAGATTCATTATTTGAATGCTTGGCTGAAGAGATGTCTTTAATCTAGATTTAAACCGAGAGAGTGGGTTTGAGCCCCGGACATTATCAGAAAGACTATTCCAGAGTTTAGGAGCCAGATGAGAAAATTACCTCCCTCCTTTAGTGGACTTAGATATCCAAGGTGCTACTAAAAGTCCAGAGTTTTGTGACCTTAAAGAGCATGATGGATGATAGGGCATAAGAAGATCAGTTAAATATACAGGAGATAAACCATTTAGTGCCTTATAGTTCAGTAGCAATATTTTGAAATCAATACGGAACTTAATTGTTAACCAGTGTAGAGATGATCAAATTGGGGTAATATGATCATATTTTTTTGACCTG
>NW_015647483.1:1804-2202 GCF_001515625.1 Sinocyclocheilus rhinocerous
TCCTAACTGATGACGAGGAATTGACAGAGCAGCCATCAAGTCTTAGACAGTGTTCTAAGTTATTATATGCAGAGTTTTTAGGTCCTATAATTAACACCTCTGTTTTTTCAGAATTTAGCAGTAGGAAATTACTAGTCATCCAGTGTTTTATATCAGCTGCATTCTGTTAGTTTTGCGAATTATGTTTCGTCGGGCCGTGAAGAAATGTAGAGCAAGGTATCATCTGCATAACAAAAACTGACACCAGTAGCAACAACAAAGTGGTTTTCTGGCTTTACACATCACAAATGTTTGCACATATTTCTTAACACACAATGTGACCCAAATGACCTAAATTAAAGAACATTGGTATGTCTTTGTAATTTTTTTTTGTTGATTTAGTTTTGTTGATTTAACTT
>NW_015647484.1:0-208 GCF_001515625.1 Sinocyclocheilus rhinocerous
CAAATATCTGTCAGTGAGGCGCCACGAGCCAGCGCCCAGGAGGATACAACACTCACAACCTGAGCGGGCAGGGCACACCGTGTCCCTGAAAAGCCAGGGCGATGGCATCCACAATCCAGTGGGCCATCCTCTGCTTAGAGACGGCCTTCCCCTTCTGCCGGCCTCTGTAACAGACAAAGAGCTGGTCTGAGGTCTAGAGCTTTGTGTC
>NW_015647484.1:358-1129 GCF_001515625.1 Sinocyclocheilus rhinocerous
TGGGCACATAGCTGGGCCGGGGCCTCAGGATTACCTGGGAGTCAGCCGGCCAAAACTCTAGGCACGAATCGTCGACCGAAAATGCGTGCAAGTCCCCTACCCTCTTGATGGAGGCCAGTGCAAGCAGGAGCAGAGTTTTCAATGAAAGAAACTTTAGCTCGACTGACTGCCACTGGGTGCCCCGTCTCTGAGTCAGTAGAACCTTCCTCAGAGGAAGTTCGGGGAACCAGGTCCGAGTGGGCCAATACAGCGCCACAAGCAGGACCTGCTCCTCGTCCTCCCTGACACCTTGCACAGCGTCTGTGCGAGAAGGCTCACTGGGGGAAACGCATACTTGCGCAGGCCCCGCGGCCAGCTGTGTGCCAGTGCCGTGCCGAGCCAAGTGTTCCCTCGGTCAGGGAGTAGAACAACTGGCAGTGAGAGGTTTCTGGAGAGGCAAACGGGTCTACCTGAGCGGCTCCGAAACGTCCCCAAATCAGCTGGACTGTCCGGGGTTGGAGTCGCCACTCTCCCAGGAGCGTAGCTCGAGACAGCTCGTCGGCCGTGCGGTTGAGCAGGCCCGGAATGTGAATGGCACGAAGTGTAAACCACAGCATGCCTGGACACCTGTTCTAGGGGCACTCCTGACCGAAGGAACCTAAGATCTGACCACGGGATGAAGGTTTGGCGACAGGCCGGTGTAACTTGAACCCGGTGAGTGCCGCACTGCCACGCCCACCTCTGGACTCGGCCATGAAGCCAGTGCTGGAGCGGTCTCATATGAAGCAGCCC
>NW_015647484.1:2340-6465 GCF_001515625.1 Sinocyclocheilus rhinocerous
CCGGGGCAGGGTGTGACGACCCGCCTCAGTCCGCTTCTGTGCAGTCGAGAGCTGCTGGGCCAAGGAACCATTAAGGAACATGGGGCATTAAGGAACCGAACTTTGTCGGCGTCCCTCATATCAACCAGACACAGCCAGAGATGGCGCTCCTGGACCACAAGTGTGGACATCGCACGACCCAGAGAACTCGCGGTGACCTTCGTCGCTCGGAGCACGAGGTCAGTAGCGGTTCGGAGTTCTTTCAGAACTTCCGGATCATGGCCACCCTCGTGCAGGTCCGGCATCACCGGACAGGCCAGACGAGTACCTACAGACCCGGGAGGGGAGACACGGTTCGCCCTGCCGGGTTGAGACGCTCTTTAAAGAGGGCCCAGCGCATTCCTTTGGCGGCTCAACTGGTTGCGAAGTGTTAGAGGAGCGATGGTCCCCCGAGGGTTGGTTCCCTGAGGGGTTTGCCACCACTGTAACCCTCAGACCGCCCGTGCTACTGCCCGAAGTAGTCCACGCCTGGCTGCTGCCAGGACGAACACTAGATCGCGACAGAGGCAACGGAGCACGTGAGGCAGCGATCATGACCATCACCCGGCACCAGGTAACGACCGCATCCAGAAACGCACGGGTGAAACGGCATCTTTAAAAAGACGATCCGTCGTCTTTACAAAGACGCACCCGCTTATTGTACTCTTTTAGAGAAATTGCTCTTTCAGGGAAATGCTCTTTTAGTGCTGAGGCGCACAGGGGAAATGGCCGCTTGCAGCACGACAGGGGGTAGTGCAGCCTGAAGTGCGCAACCCACTCGACACAGGAACGACCACCGCTGAAGCGTCGTCCGCCAACACCAGAAGCTTCCAAGAGCGCGTTGAACTCATAGCTCACTGAAGACACTTGGATGGAGCAGAACGATGTTGTCGCTCGGCTCCGAAGCAAAAAGCTGGTACGCATTGCACCGGCTGCCTTTTTATGCTCACGCTGTGATCAGCGGCAGCTGGATGCAATAATTGCATTCCAATGTTCACTGGCTCGTTTAGTTACACTCGAAGTAGATTGGTGTCTCGAAGCGAGATCCCAATTCGTCGGTCACGACGTGACTGAAAGGGAACTAATGTTTTCAAATAGAACAGTTTATTGAACCTTTAGACAAATATGAAAGAAAATTTAAAGCAAAAGTTTGCAAATGTGTTTTATGTTTAATCTTCAGTCAATCAGGCTTTTATGGCTCATGTAGTATGATATAAAGAGAATATGAAGGACAAACGGTTCAGTTTTATTCAGAGACTCAAACTGAGCAAAAATATGAATTTGCTGCAGATGCTGATATTTCTGTGATGAGATTCTGATGCCTGTAATGTAAATCAATGAGATCTTTATAACAGTAGAGCAGATACTGATATTAAATTATCTAAATATCAGTCGTCACTCTATATCTCCAATAATATGTCTCAGTAAGATGAGATTGAAATGATCCAAACATATAATGCAGTGATTGAGAGCTGAAGAAATAAAGGCTCCTCAGAAGATGTGAGATGTTCTGGAGGCTTGTGAAGATCATTCCTCCGCTGAGGAACAGTGAAAGTAAAGCTTCTGGAAACAAACGCTCCTCAAAAGATCCTGAGGATCAGATTTGAGACTCTAAAACATGATTGATGGAGAATCAAGTAAAGCTGAGCTGCTTCAGTCCAGTAAGTGTTCATCTGGAGATATTACTGCATTTATTCTGACGCTTACTTGATAAAACTCATTCAAGATTTGACACGAGAAGCAGCAGCTGTAGCTGGACGTTTGTACAATTACACTAAAAGAGTTTTACTGGATAAAACACTCTAAACTATCAATCAGAGACAGAGGACATGAGGGGATCGAGTGTGAAACAGTGTGATCATTTAGACACATCAGATCTTCAGTCTCACCTGCTCAACGAGGTTCTCATCGTCATCAAAAATCTTGGAGTAATTCTCATGGATGTATTTCTCTCTCCAGTCCTGAGATCACACACACAATCTCACACACACACACAGAGAGAGACACACACACACACACAATACACACACAGGGTTAGTCTGCGCTCACGTGCGTGTCTCTGCACTCGTGTGCTTCACGTGTGAATCTCTCACCACTGGGTTGTCGAATATCTGCCACATGTCCGGATGAAGACGGCTGATGTTGTAATTGGTGGAGGAGATGAGACGGCCGAACTCATCCCTGTTGGACACGAACATGAAGATGCCCTGCAGGAGGAGACACAAACCACTGACTCCACATGACGATGCTAACCTGGATATCTGTATAATAATTACTCATCTGTCCTCACACAGTTAAGAGACTGAGTCAATAGGGTAACATTTGTTGTATTACACGTTTTCTGAAACACTTCATGTAAATATGCAAATGAAGAATTGTCTAAATAAGTATGCTTTAATTTGCATACATTTCCAGAACAGAAATCTGAATCAAGGTTCGTAATTCTTGTTGATTTTGTTTTCATATTAGAGTTTGATTTTGGTTTTCTCTTTTTATCACTCCATAAATCAGAAAATAATATCAACAGATATTGTACAGCCCTATTTTTGATTTGTTTATCCAAATTTTGCCAAATGTAAATTTAAAATGACTTGATTCTGTGATTCTGTTCCATGTTTTCCACATTGCATAAATCATCAGGCTATATAATATTCATTAGGGATGCATATTTTTAAAACAAATTATGAGCTCTAAAAGATTTTCAGAATGTTTACAACTCTTTTGCTTTAGACCATTTACAAATGTTAAATCATAAAATAAAATGTTAAGGTTACCACTGCATCTTTCTGAAAAAAATTAAATAAAATGCAGTGATTAATATATAGTTCATTTATAGTTATTTTCAAATCTTCAATGTACTGTCGTTATAAAATAACTTTATTATTGTTTATTTAATTCTAACAAACAAGTTCCTGTTAAAAACTAACCAAAATTAAAAATAATTATATATCGGTATCGGCATCAGCTATCGGCCAAAATGAGTTGAAAATTATCGGCATATCGGATATCGGCATAAATCCAATATCGTGCATCCCTAATTAAAGGTACTGACAAATCAGCATATTATTATGATTTCTGAAGATCATGTGACACTGAAGACTGGAGTAATGATGCTGAAAATACAGCTGCGCATCACAGAAATAAATTACAGTTTAACAGATATTCACATAGAAAACAGCTGTTTTAAATTCTAATAATATATCACAATATTACTGTTGTGTATTTTTACTGTACAAATAAATGCAGCCTTGCTCAGCAGAGGAGACTTTTTAAAACATTAGAAAATATTACAGATCCCAATTTGAACACTATGTTATAATAAATGTATTAATAGAGCTGTTGAAATTATTATTATCTATTATCGTCTTACTATTTTATTTTATTTTACAGAGCAACAGTAAAATTTACAATACTAACATGAGGTTATGAATGCTGATGGAGCTTTTATTTTGGTGGAAACACGCAGGAAGACCTCAGTGCTTTTTTGTTGTTGTTGACAGCAGCAGATTTATAAATTATTCTCATTGCGATTTTGGGAAGATGTCGCACGTATCACATTGTCACATCCATGCCTTGTAAAAAATCATAAATTTAATCTATTTGATTGCATCACCAAAAATGTCATTGCTCGGTACAATTTATTCAGTCTTTTTGCTTTTTCGGCCGAACACTGAAAGAGCTTTTTTTTGTCATTTTCGTCCGAATAATTCCGGGTTGCTGAACATCGGTGCATCCCTAATATTCATGCTGCAGGTTCATTTTCTAATTTAAAATAAAGTCAAATCAAGGATAAATATCCGCTGACCGATGTAGAAACGGAAGTTATTTTTCCCTGCACGCTCACCTGCTCGCGGACGCTCTTGCAGAAGCTCATGTCTGGATCCATGCCCTCCTGCTTGTAGAGAGAAACGGGGGCCAGACGCGAGCGCAGAGTCTCTCCGCGGATCAGATAGACCTGAGTGATGTAGGGAACGTTCCACAAACCTCTGGTGGACAGGAGGAGACGTCAGGCTGCTGTACTGATACACACACACACACACAGACACACACACACACACACTCACTCACTCACACACACACACACACACACACACACACTCTCTCTCT
>NW_015647484.1:6641-10643 GCF_001515625.1 Sinocyclocheilus rhinocerous
CACTCTCACACACACACACACACTCACACACACACACTCACACAGAGTGAATGACACTCACACTCTCTTGCTCTGGACGATGTCGATGTAGTCCTCCGAGCGCGAGTAAAAGTTCTCCGGACTCAGAGCGCCCCAGAAGTTCGACCAGAGCTTGCCGTGTCGAGACAGCATGGGCGCGATCACAGCCCTGCCAACATCAGACAGACGGAGAACATCAGGAGTGTTTATGATAAAATAACAGCAGCAGTGAAGAAACAAGATACTCCTATCTGAATCCAGTTTGACTCCTGAATAAATCCTGAAATGACTAGAGCCATGAAATTCATTTCCCACCGTACATTTTATTTTATTTTTTTCCCTAAAATCGGTTTAAAATTTTCTTGATTCTGTTTTAAAAGGTAAAATAATTTTTAGCTATCAAAGACTATCAAATGAGTTTATCAATTTAATAATTTATTGAAATTTTAACAATAGGGCCCTATAAAATCAGTTTTTCCTAAATTCTGTTTTCTGTTTTGATTTTTTTGTTTCTGTTTTTAAAGGTTTATTAAACTTTAACCATCAAAAATAAACATAGTTTATTTAATTTATTGAAAATGTAACAATAATAGGGCCCTATGAAATCCGTTTTTCCCCACAAATTCCATTTAATTTTTTTCTAAATTCTGTGTTTTCCATTCATTTATTTTTTTATTTTTTCTGGTTTCAAAGATTCATTAAATGTTAACCATCGACTGAGTTTGTAAAACTTATAATTAAAATGTAACAATAAGGCACTATGATCTTTTTTTTCTTCTTCCTAAATTCTGTGTTTTCGGTTTTATTTTTAAATGTAATTAAATTTGCAACAATAAAAAATCAGCACTTTTTTAACTTTATAAAACTTTTACAATGTAATAATTTATTAAAAATGTATTAAACTGTAACAACAATAGGTCCCTATGAAATCTGTTTAATTTTTTTCCCAAATTCTGTGCTGTCTGTCTGAAATTTTCTGGATTGTGTTTTACGATTTAATACAAAAAATTATCATACACAAACTGTGCTAAATCAAATGAATTCATAAAACTTTAACAATTTAATGCCTTTTTCAAAACACAATCATGAAAATATGAACATTCCTTTAGAACAAAGAATTGAATTTTAATTAGTCAAATATGTCAAATGTTTTTTTAATGCAACATTTTTTCATAAATTAAAACATGGATGTTTTAATAATTTCTAAATGTATTTACAATGTACATTTTACTATACAATAATAACACTAAACGTTTATTTTAGGGGCTGGTAGTGAAGACCTTTGAGTCACAGGTTTTATAAGATGATAGTTTTTAGCAAATAAAATGATGAAATGCTTGAAAAGTCATTATGAAGAAAATCATAATGTGCTACATGATATTGTATCAAGTCTGTTCATGTTCACTCACTTGTTTTCTTCAATAAGAATCCACAAAATATCTGGATTGGTCAGAGCAACATCAGAGTCGATGCTGAAGAAATAACCGCAGGAGACGTCCTTCTTACACGCCTCGCTGAAACACAAACACACAGCCAATGGAATCATGGGAAGGATCCCCTCATTCAATGCACACAATCATCAGGACTGTTCATCTCTAACATGTGTGTGTATTTACACTGCCATGTTTCTGGCCTGGTCTTGTTTGAGGTTTTCTTCTGGTCCGACAATTCTTGCCGCAGGGAAGAGCGAGCGATGACGCGTCCAGAACCGCTCCACGTGCTGCTCGTGATACACAACCTGCACGCAAACACATGTGTGTGTGAACATGTGACTTGTGTGTTTCACCAGCACATGTTTGGACATTTACCTCACATAGCAAGAAAGACATGTATGAAGGGCCATAAGAGTGTGTGTGTGAGCTAGAGATAAACCGATAACCAGTTTTACCGATATTTAAGCATTTTTTTATAATTGGATATCGGTTTAGTAATATCGGATCCACCGATAAATTATATTAAAACATCTTTCACTGAAGATGTATTATGAAGATGAAATTTAATATTTTACATTTTAACATGAAAAAATACTATCTAACTTTTTTAACCTTTTTATTTTTATTTTTGAAACTTTTTCTATTTTTGAGATGACAAATTAGGATTAACGAACGTTTTATAGATTATAAAACAGTTTGTTCATTTCAGTGATGCTGTTTTCACTGTGTCAAGAACAAAAGTAAAACACTAAAATATACAAATATCGTTTTTGTATATCGATTACATGGCACATAAACATGCAAATGATCTGTATTGATATCGGTTATAAAAAAAAAAAAACAATATCGGCCGATCTCTAGTGTGTACTTGCATTTGTTATGTTTAAAAAACAAAATAATATATTAATTTAATTTAACAATTTAAAATGTACATTGTTTTTGTTGTGTACATACCTTGTGATCTATGAAAATGAAGTATAATAATGTATTAATTTAAAATGTACGTTGTTGTCGTTGTGTACATACGTTTTGTATGAAAATGAAATATAACAATTCAATAATTTAATTTACTAATTTAAAATGTATGTTGCTGTCTTTGTGTTAGTACAAATATCTGTTACCTGGCACATAAACATGCAAATTATCTGTATTGATATCGGTTATAAAAAAAAAACAATATCGGTCGATGTCTAGTATGTACTTGCATTTGTTATGTATAAAAAATTAAATTAAATAATATAATAATTTAATTTAACAATTTAAAATGTACGTTGTTGTTGTTGTGTACATAAGTTGTGTATGAAAATGAAATATAACAATTCAATAATTTAATTTACTAATTTAAAATGTACGTTGTTGTCTTTGTGTTCGTACAAATATCGGTTACCTGGTACATAAACATGCAAATGATCGGTATTGATATCGGTTATAAAAAATAAAAAAAAAACAATATCGGTCGATCTCTAGTGTGTACTTACGTTCTTATGTATGAAAATGATATGTCATAATTTAACAATTTAATTTAATAATGTAAAATGCACGTTGTCATTGTGAACGTACGTTGTTGTGTATGAAGAGCCGTAAGCGTGTGTGTGGGTAGTTCAAAGTTGCGAGTCTCTCCAGAAATTCTTCCAGAAACGGCGTTGGCTGCTCGATAAACACAGCGATATGCACCAGCGGCATCTCCTCGTCCTACACAAACACATACAAACATACAATCTCATCCTCCTAAAGCACACGACGCAGATTTGCCAAAACGTGTTTGTGTCAGCCACTCACAGACAGACCGTTCAGGTCCAGCAAATCATCGTCACAGATCCCACATCCGTGTTCGTACGTCCACGCCGTCGGCACGTAGTTACCCAGATAATTCAGCTGGAGCTACACACACACACACACACACACACACACACACACACAAATAATGACTCTTTTCAACCAGGTTTTCTGAAGACCGTCATTGATAATGTATAAACAGTTAGTCAAATAGAAATCCTCTATAACTTTATAAATGTCTTTACTGTCACTTTTGATCAATTTAAAGGATCACTGATGAATAAATATACTAATTTCTTTTCATTATAATTATTTTATATATTTTTTATCTTTTCATTGGTGTATATGTATATCACAGTGTGATCAGCAGTAAAGCAAATGTCTGATGTGAATGTCTGTACATTACATGATGGCGCAGCGGTAACAGAGCGATTACTGTGCAGAATGTTTGCGTTTACCTTAGTCGGGCCGTTGCCATGGATAACGACAGGAAGTGTGTCATAGGCCACGTTCCGAGCTCTGACTCTGGATTTCTCAAACTTCAGGACCACTTCCTCTGGAAAAACACACAGGCATCAGACAAAATCACACTAAACAGGCAGAATTACAGCAGGACTACAGGGCACAACACAGAAGTGTGTGTGTGTGTGTGTGTGTGTGTGCGTGCGTGCGTGTGTGTGAGAGGGTGTGCTTGTGTGAGAGAGAGAGTGTGTGTGTGTGTGTGTGTGTGTGAGAGTGTGTGTGCGTGTGTGTGTGTGTGCGTGAGGGTGTGTGT